>NW_025726958.1:0-104434 GCF_021461385.2 Schistocerca piceifrons | reverse complement strand
ACACACAAAACACTTTCAAACAAACACATACATACCGGATGGACACAGACAAACACGTGTACAGACATTCGCCAAACAAACGACGACCGCCGCCGCCGCCGCCGCCGCCGCCGCCGTCTAGCGTCGCGCTTACTGTACTGCACTGGACACGCGTGCATCTTGAATGACGACATCGGTGTGCGTGCGTCGTACGCAATCAGTCAGACACGGCTATCAAAAATCAGAGTCGAATGGTACATCATCGTGCGTGTCGCCGTACACGTACAGTACAATACAACAACAATGCGTCTTAATGGCACGTTCAATTTCAACGTCACTCACACACCTCCACGCTGCAGTTACGTCGCACCATTGTCAAACTCGGCGTACAGCAAAGGGAATAGTGGGCGGCAAAAAAAAACCAAACAAAAACATTTCACATTTCACCCTCGCCATGTATGATGTGCAAAAAACAAACCCGCAAACGGCCGTCGTTACGGTGACACAAAAGTCGCCGATCGCACTGTCCCCCCTCGCAGACAGGTAACACACACACACCACCACCAATGGGTCAAAACCACTCCAACGAGGCGTGCCACCATTCCACGCCACGGCGACCAACCTCGTGGCCGTCCCCCGCAACACGCTTTGACGCGCCCCCCCCCCCACCCACAATCAAAATGCACACATACATCACAGCCGTCCACACAAACAACAACAACAACAATTCCGCCCTTCCCGCAAAAGGCAAGTTGGTGGCCCTGAAAAGGGCCGTTTTGCCGCTCTCGCAACGGAGGAGCCTTCTCCATCCTTCCTTCCACTCCAGAGCCACCTCCTTACTTGGAGCTCGTGTACTTGGTCACCGCCTTCGTGCCCTCGCTCACGGCGTGCTTGGCCAGCTCGCCAGGCAGCAACAGCCGCACAGCGGTCTGGATCTCGCGGGACGTGATGGTCGAGCGCTTGTTGTAGTGCGCCAGGCGAGAAGCCTCGGCCGCAATGCGCTCGAAAATGTCGTTCACGAAGCTGTTCATGATGCTCATCGCCTTCGACGAGATGCCCGTGTCAGGGTGCACCTGCTTCAGCACCTTGTAGATGTAGATGGCATAGCTCTCCTTCCTCTTGCGCTTCTTCTTCTTGTCGCCCTTCGAAATGTTCTTCTGCGCCTTGCCAGCCTTCTTGGCGGCCTTCCCGCTAGTCTTGGGCGGCATCTCGAACGAACGTACGGCAGCAGCAACACCAGTAGCAAGCGCTCCGCTCTAGTCAGCGTCTCCCCACACAGTGGCACCCGCCGCCAGCCGCCGCCGCACCTTTACCAGCTCGCCCTGTTGCGGCCGCCGACCAATGGGGCGCGCGCGCAACCGGCCGCCGCACCCGAGCCCATAAAGCACCCCCACCCCGGCTGCGCCGGCACGCACTCCGCTGCTCGACTCGCTGCCGCTCGCACCGGTCGTTTTCGTTTCCGTTTCGTGTGCACCGTCGCTAGCCCATCGCCATGTCCGGACGCGGAAAGGGAGGCAAAGTCAAGGGCAAGTCAAAGTCCCGCTCAAGCAGGGCTGGGCTCCAGTTCCCGGTCGGCAGAATCCACCGCCTCCTGCGCAAGGGAAACTACGCAGAGCGCGTCGGCGCCGGGGCGCCCGTCTACCTCGCCGCCGTCATGGAGTACCTCGCGGCTGAGGTGCTCGAGCTGGCCGGAAACGCGGCCCGCGACAACAAGAAGACGCGCATCATCCCGCGCCACCTGCAGCTTGCCATCCGCAACGACGAGGAGCTCAACAAGCTCCTGTCGGGCGTCACCATCGCACAGGGTGGTGTCCTGCCCAACATCCAGGCCGTCCTGCTGCCAAAGAAGACCGAGAAGAAGGCCTAAAGGAGGCCAAGGCAATCGCAGCGCCGCGTGCTCCCCTGCACGCAACGCGCTTTGCCGGCTCGGCTCGGCCCGGCCCACAACAATCGGCCCTTTTCAGGGCCACCACACAAACCTACGTCCAAAGCAAAATTTCAGTCGTCCTCGCCGCACCTTGTTTTGTTTTAACTTTGCACTTTCACAGCACAGCCGCCGCCGGCGCACGTCCGCCATCTTGTCGTCCACACAGCCCGTGTGGCCCAACCAACAAACACACACACACACATTCATTTTGCACGGTCGCAGTCGCCTTCCAAACGACAACGGCAGCAATAATGACCATTGTTACAGGGAGGCGTGTCGACACACCGCCCTCCACTCCCGCGCGCAACGGCCGTCGACACGAACGAAACAGCTGATCCGGCCGCCTGTGCCCACACGCCTTGCCTCGGAAACCCCAACGCCGCCGCAAACACACAGAGCCAAACCACGCAAGCAAATAATCACCGCCTCTCGCACAACAACACACAGCCCGCCATCTCCGTCGCGATCGATACAACGACACACAATAACAAACACAAACGAAGCAGCTCCCACACACAGCCAGCCACATGACACGTTTCCTTTCCTTCTCCCCTCCCAGTCACATCACGTCGCTCAAACGGAAAGAAAGAAACAAACAAACAACACAGACTCTTTCGCACTTTTCAACTTCCGAACAGTGTGGTGGCCCTGAAAAGGGCCGTTTTCTAGTCTCTCCCACCCACAAGCACGGCCGCGGGAAGGCCAGCGCCCGCTGCGACGCAGCCTAACCGCCGAAACCGTACAGGGTGCGCCCCTGCCTCTTCAGGGCGTACACCACGTCCATGGCCGTCACAGTCTTGCGCTTGGCGTGCTCAGTGTACGTCACCGCGTCGCGGATCACGTTCTCCAGGAACACCTTCAGCACCCCGCGGGTCTCCTCGTAGATCAGACCAGAGATGCGCTTCACGCCGCCCCTGCGAGCCAGGCGGCGGATGGCGGGCTTCGTGATGCCCTGGATGTTGTCGCGCAACACCTTGCGGTGCCGCTTGGCGCCACCCTTGCCGAGCCCCTTTCCTCCCTTGCCGCGGCCTGTCATCCTTCCTTCCTCGGGCAAAGCAAAACGTGCACAAACAGCAGCTGCAGCGGCTGGCGAGTCGGCTACGGTCTGCGCCCAGCGCGCCCGCCGCCCCCCTATATAGACTCTGGCCCGCCCTCCCCCCACCACGCGCAACCGAGGGCATATAAGCGCAGCACGGAGGCGCGCGGGCCCGTTGTCAAGGCAGCACCGGACGCCGCGCCGCACCTAACCTCCACGCACGCCGCTCCGCTACCGCTATGGCCCGCACAAAGCAAACGGCCCGCAAGTCCACCGGCGGAAAGGCGCCGCGCAAACAGCTCGCCACCAAGGCGGCGAGGAAGAGCGCGCCCGCCACCGGAGGCGTCAAGAAGCCCCACCGCTACAGGCCGGGCACCGTCGCCCTGCGAGAAATCAGGCGCTACCAGAAGAGCACAGAGCTGCTCATCCGCAAGCTGCCATTCCAGCGCCTAGTGCGCGAGATCGCCCAGGACTTCAAGACCGACCTGCGCTTCCAGAGCTCCGCAGTCATGGCCCTGCAGGAGGCCAGCGAGGCCTACCTCGTCGGCCTCTTCGAAGACACCAACCTGTGCGCAATCCACGCCAAGCGCGTCACCATCATGCCCAAGGACATCCAGCTCGCGCGCCGCATCCGCGGCGAGCGCGCCTAAACCGCGCCGCGGCACCGCACCGCACAAACAAAAACGGCCCTTTTCAGGGCCACTAACATCTCTCCGTCGCGAGCAAACTTTGTCGGTCGCCTGCCTCTCGCCCCGCAACCCAAAAACAACAACCACCACTTCCCGTCCGTCCGCCACACCCGCTCACTCTGCCTGCCTGCTTAGCAGCGCGCAACAATCACACATCATCCCTCCCCGGCGCTCAAAGCGCACAATACCCAACGGCCGACGTCACACCGCACGGGTGGCTGGCCGGCCGGCCGCCGCTTTCGTTTCGAAAACACAAAAACAAACCCGCACTCCACTCCGACGGCCAACGGCCAGGCAGGCGCGCTCGCTCGCTCTACACGCCACCGAAATCCCCGCCGACTCCTTCCACATCTCAACGTGCCCCCCGTTGCAAAACATAACACACACACACACACACACAAAGGAACAAAACAACAAAGACCAGACACGACTAGACAAGACAGACATCCGAGAAGAACGAACGCAGGCAAGCCAACCAACGTATTCAAACAAAACAACGTGACAGAAAACCAACCGTCGGCCGCCGCCACAAACACGGCGACAATCAACAACAACACCGCTTACCGCTACCGCCGCCCACACCCGCCACCGACCCCCGCAATCCAACCACCACGGCACGCAAACAGCATCCCCACGGGCATACAGAAACGCCAGACAGACAGACACCCACACCAAACGCAACACGACAATCAAAACCTTCCCCGACGTGCTTTGATGGCCCTGAGAAGGGCCGTTTTGGGCCGCGCGTCTCTTGCGCGCCACTAGACGACGACGGGGGGTGGGGACGACGGAGTCAAGCGCCAAACCCTTCCTTTCTCCCATCTCTTTCTCCTCTACTCTACTTCTTCTTCTTGGGCGAAGCCTTCGCCTTAGACGGCGTCGTCGCCTTCTTCGGGCGCGGCGCCTTCGGCTTCTTCGTCGGAACCTTGGCGGCCTTCTTCGCCTTCGACGGCGACTTGGCCTTGGCCGGCTTGGCCGCAGCCGCCTTCTTCGCACCCGCGGGAGCGGCCGACGCCGCAGACGCCTTCTTGGCGGCGCCCGCCTTCCGACCGGTCGCCGCCTTCACGCCACCAGCCTTCTTTGCGCCGGCCGCACGGGCGCCCTTCTTCTCCTTGCTGGCCGGAGCGGCGCGCTTCTTCTTGGCACCGCCAGCACGAGCCTTGCCGCCCTCGGCCGCCCCCCCGCCGCCGGCGCCGGCAAGCTTGAACGAGCCGGACGCGCCCTTCCCCTTCGTCTGCACCAGCTCGCCCGCCACGACGGCCGACTTGAGGTACTTCTTGATAAACGGCGCCAGCTTCTCCGCGTCCAGCTTGTAGTGCGCGGCAATGTACTTCTTGATCGCCTGCAGCGACGACCCGCCGCGCTCCTTCAGACTCTTGATGGCGGCCGTCACCATCTCAGAGGTGCGCGGGTGCGCAGGCTTGGCGCGCGGCTTCTTCGCAGACGACGCAGACTTGGCCTTCTTCGTAGTGCCGGTGGCGGCGGGTGCCGCAGCAGTCTCGTTCGTAGCCGCCTGATCTGCCATTTCGACGACGCGCGTAACACACAGCGAGAGCGAGAGCGAGAGCGAGCGGGACGGCAGGCAGGCACGCAAGCACAGCACAGCAGCAGAGCAGAGAATCACAAGGCCCAGCCAGTGTCGCGGGCGGGCGCGGACGGCCGAGAGAGCGGCCGCCACTCTGCGCGCCGCCGCGCCGCGCCTCCCGCGCTTGCTACCGCCCAACGTCCGACAGCCTGTGCGGAGCAGCCCCAAACCTGCGCCACAACCGCCCGCGCCTTTCAAACCACCGAGGATGGGGCTACACACAGCCACACCACAGTCGCCAACCAGTCGCCACGGCAGCGCCGCAAACCACGGCCAAACTGCAGCTACCGCGCGCTACAGCCTGGGTCGGCCCGCCGAGAATCGCCGCCCCCGCCCAAATGCCGCCCCCACAGCCCCAGCCGACGACCCGCCACAATGGCCAAACCTTCGGCAAAACTCCCACACCGTCGCCGCGGCAGCCCGGCCAGCGCGGCCGGCGCCACAGCCACACAAGCCGAGGCGTGCGGCGATGACGGCCGTGCAAACGCGCCTCCGCCGCCCCATCGCCTTCCGTCGCCCTCCCGCCGTTTCCCGATCGGCCCGCAGCCGTCGGGCCACATCGCGCGCCGTCCTCCTCCTCTCGCCCGCCAACATTCACAGCCGTTTATCAACAATTGCCCGCCGCAAACGGACGCCGCCTGCGCAACAGGCGCCGCCGCCCCTCGCCGCTTCCGACCCAACCCCTCGACCGAGGCAAACCGCAATCCGAATCTACAGACCAACCCAATCTGCCGTCAGCACACACGACAGCCGACCTTACACGTTACGCGTTACACATTACGTTTACACGTCTAGGTTAGGTTAGGGTTAGGTGGACGTGGGTTAGGTTAAGGGGACTTGGGTTAGGTTAAGCGTCAAACTTAGGTTAAGCATTCAAACACGTCAGGCGTCAGAGGTTAGGTTAGGTTACACGTTAGGTTAAGGGGTCAGTGCTAGGTTAAAAAAAAAGCGTTCAAACGTGAGGCGTCAGCCGGACAGCTTACCTTACGTAGACGTTAGGGGCTCACAGGCTGAGCTCACCTCGCCACACCACAGGTTAGGTTCGGTTCGCTCGGCTCAGCGTAAAGCGCCGAGGTCAGGGTTACGTTCGTTCACCTTCGGGCGCCACACTTTCGGTTGAAAGGTCGCGACGGGACGACGTCGGCAGGCACGCCGCAAACGAACAAAAACGTACAGACGACGTCGAAAACCGCCGACAGACGGGGGAGCAGCACGACCACGACCAGATACCGAGCGCGAACGAGACACACGCGAACCACCCCCACCGGCCAAAGGGCACCACACAACAACCCAGAGCACCACGTGTCGACACCAGAGCAACCCGCCGCTCACGCGACATGGCTGGCACCGAAGGGCAACCGCCCGCAACTGCGCTTTCCGCGCCGGCCCGGATGCACGTCGTGCTACAACAACACCACTACCGTACACAGCCGCTGTTCACAACATCACTATCATGCGCGCCCGCGGCTCGCCGCCGTCGCAGTCGCAGCCCCAACGCCAGCACTTTTGCACCACCATTCACACGCACCGCAACACAGCTCGCCGACACAGCCGAACAAAACAAACACCACACAACAACAGCAACAACGCCGCCGCCTCTACTTGTGCCGGCGACCCACCCCGCCGATGGCGCACCTTTCGCCAGCCGGCAATCGACACACACGCACCCACCCACCCCCCGGGGCCCAGTGCAAAAAAAAAAACACACAAAAACAAAAAAACCAAACAAAAACAAAACGACACGGGAAGCGCACACCGCCACTTCGCGCGCACGCCACCAACCAGTCGTCGTCTCAAAATAACAAACACAAAAAAAAAATAAACTAACAACTAGGGCAACACGAAACAAAAAACGCCTCGCACGAACCGCCCACAAAAAGGACAAGCACACGCACAGCCTCTGCTGACGACCACGACGCAGCGGCACGCTGCTCCTGTCCCGCGCCCCGCGCCCCACTCGAGTCACAACTCACGCGACACCGTCAACGACGGGCTCGCTTCCCGCAACCTACCACCTTTCCGCCACGACGCACAGCCCCAGCCCCACCCGACGACGCGCCCGTGGCAACGACTGCACTTTCACCACCGCCTCCCCCTTCACACACACACACACACACACACACACACACACACACACACACACAGCCAGCCAAAAACGCACTCGCGACCCACACATGCACACGCCAACCAGTCAACGTCGACAACCACACGCAAGGCTCGAAACGAAACCGGCGTCCTTCCACGTTGCCATCAAGCTACGCGACACAAGACACAAGGAACCAACACAACAGCCGGCCCCACTAATTCCCCACTCTCACGCCGCAAAAAGCACACCGAAACCGCCAAACGCACGCACATTCCCCTTCGCACTGACACCGACCGGCTCGCTACCACACACCTCTCGGCAGCCGTTTCACGCCAATTCGCCACACCGCCCACACAGTCGACAAGCGCCCGCCCTGTACGGCACACGCAACGACGCAGCGCAGCAAAGGGCGCCCGCAACACATACCTCTCCTCCCCCTCTCTCTCTCTCTCCGCCGCCCGACGCGCCAACCGCCACACCACACCGCCAGCCACTCGCAAATTGTGCACTGCCACCAGCCACACGTCCAACACGCCGCGCCGCCTCCGGCCACCCGCCAGGGGGCGCTCACGTCCGCGACAACAGCGCGGCCCGCCGGGCCGGGCCGGGCCGGGCCGAACCGAACCGAGCCGCCGCTGCTCTGCACTCGGCACGGCCACACCCTGCTGCAGACCGGGCTCGTCTCTCTGTACGCGTCTGCCTGCGCATCAACACAACACGACCTTTTTTTTTTCCTCTCTCTACCGCCATCCCTTCTTCTCGCGTTTTACTCGTTGTTGCAGCAGCGGCGCACACCTACACATCCACAGCCCCAGCCGAGCCGAGCCGGCCTCACCTCAGGGCCCGCCGCCAGCGTCTCCTCCTCGGGCACAGGTGCGGTGCTGTGGCCGCCCATCCAACCGCATTGCTGGCCGTCCAGCCGCCAGGCGTTCCCACTGCCGCGAGCCACGCCGCGCACCGACCCTGCTGCAGAAAACGAAGCATAGCCAGAGACCGACCGATACACAAAGCAAGCCGTCGCCTCGCCTCTTGTCCTTCCTGCCTTCCTTCCGCCCCCGCCCTTCTCACACCACCGCCTCTCCACTTTCGCCCCCCCCTCCTCCTTTTTTTTTTTTTTTTTGTTTTCTTCTTTCTTTCTTTCTTTCTTTCTTTCTTTGGCCCTCTCTCCTTCCCGCCATGGCGGTTACGGCACCGCCTGCAGCGGCAGATTTTGTGCGCCCACACGCCTACTCCTACCACCATTAACCTCGCCCTGCCCTGCCCATCAACGTCGCAGTCGAACCGACGCTTGCCAACACACTGCCGACGTTCCTTTCTCTTTTCGGCCTACGCCCATTACGCGCCGCCGCCACAGCACCTTCCCTTCCCACAACACACCGACGTCATCACACGCACCCAAAACAGGGGCCACGACCGTGTTCCTCGCCCACTCCCGTCCCGCACGGTACGCACATTCCCAACTATTACCGCGCACCCTCCCTTTCCAATCTGTGTGTCTCTGTGTCTGTGTCCTGTCCGCGCGTGACGCCTCTCAACATCCGCCGCCGTCCCCCGTCCCGTTTTCGCCCCCATGCCGTCGTCGCGCCGCCTCCTCCCCGTCCACCGCCGCCCCTGTCCGCCCCGCACCACACCATACACCGCTGCTTGTCCCGGCCGTTGCCACCAAAGGCGCCGACCGCAAACGCGCCACGCCGCAGCCCCCGTGCGTCTCGCGCTCGCTTGCATCTCCGTGCCGACGCTGCCTCTCTTCCCGCTCGCACTCGACCTCGACAACACAGTCTTTGGCTCCGCCACTGCGTGTTCCGGTGGTACGCACGCTGCAACACGTATGTATTCATTACCAGAGCGATGGCGAGGCATGACAGCATCTCTGTCTGACCAGAGAGTTATTTATCGTTGCTAGTCGGCGCTTGGACCGCGCCAGACGACAGTAGTGGCACGCACCGGGTCGCCAGGAACAGTTGTTATATATATTGTAGCGCGAGTCGGGAGAGGTAGTAGTCGGTCGACAGTAGTAGCGGGTGGACGGTTGTACTGAGCGGGCGTCGGCGGCGTGCTCTGCTCGTCTCGCGACTCTGGTCACGGTTCGGGACGATGTATAGTATATTGTGTTATAATCAAAAGGTAGTGTGAAGCTGCATTTTGCGCAAATCTGATAACGTATGTTCATTGTACTTATTTTGTTCAACGACAAAAAGCCCCACTATTACTTTTTTCTAAAGTAACTTTTGTCTTTTAACGAAAAACATTCACTTTTTAAAGACTACTTCCTATGGCATTTCCCTCCAAGGAGTGCAATTAATTACCAGCCAGCACTCATTCATTGCACACAGCTGTGTAAGGGGTATCTACAATTGAGGAGCGGATACAAATGCAATTTTTTGTTTTGTTTTTTTTTTTTTTGTGCGTTGTAACCTCCCCGCAAAATTTAAAATAATGGACAATGTTATTTACGGATGCTAATGGACATTGCGCTAATTGTAACCTCGCCCACAATGAGAGGTATTGAAAATGGCAACAAAAATGTTAAATTCGCAATCTGACTCAAATATAAATTCTTCACAACATTTAAAAGTCCGTTCAGTGACAAGAAACTTCAATTAAACCGAAATATCGGTCTTTGGCCCTGTGCAAAACAATCAGAATTAAAGTCTTACCTCAGAATAAATGGATGTCACATTTCTGCTCTTGTTTGTTGCGCAGCGCTTGGAGGAACTGCATTGCAAATAATAATATTCTCTTTTTTTTTTGTGATTTTAGTGAAATTTTTCTTCAAAGAAGTGGAATGAAATGTGAAGTGCAACGAACTCTTCAGTTCAATAAAAAATTAAATGTTTGAAAAATGCTTTTGAAATAAAAATTATTATTGGGGAACTTGTTGGAGAATAATTACAATAAATAAAATTGTTCATTATCTAATGATTATATTAATTAACAGTATACCTTATTCACCATCTTGACCAGTGTTGCCGACCGCCTACATCACACAACCGCACTCGGCTGCTACTACTGACCGACCGCTCTGCATGACGACTATTAGCGTACTGCACGCGACGACTACTGACAGAGTACAGCCCTCAACTAGACAGACCTACAGACTCGCAACGACCGACCGACTGACTGACTGACTGACTGAGAACCGCTCGCAACACTCGCGCGGTCCAGCGCAAACTCTCTGGTCACAGATGCTACAATGTCTCGCCATCGCTGCTATGTTACATACGTGTTTCAGTGTCTTTTTCATTGGGGTGACGATCTTTGGCTCTTTTTATTCTGAATACAGGGCCAAAGGTCAACGCTGCTGCCCTTATACAATTTATCAGGTTTCATTATGTCTGTTGCAATGTTACATACGGTTCATTCTTTCATTAATATTATCGTTGGGTTTGTTTTGTAGGGACGTTAACATTCTGGCACATTTCTATTATCATCGGACTCTCTGCTATTTGTGCAGGGAGGTTATACCTGGGTCCATTTCCATTTCCATTTACATTCTAATATTGATAGACTTTTTGTTTTCTTTTTTGTTTCTTGTTGTTTTTCCTTCTTTTTTTTGTTGTTTTTTTTTTTGTTTGTTTTGTTTTTCCCGCTCTCACCACCACCGCCGCATCACGCCTCCCGTTTTCTTGGTTTCTTTTCTGTTCTTCAACTGCTTCAACATCACCGCGCCCCATTTCCACACCACAGCCATCAGCCTCCAAGACGGGCAGGCGCAGTGTGCCATTTCCGGCGCACAAGCACACCCGTACGGTACTCTCCTCGCCCCCACGCCACCAACAACACAGCGACCACGCGGCTGTCAGGCACGGCACGGCACGGCACGGCACCGGCGAAATGCGCCGCCCCCGCCCCTCCGCGCATCCGTCCGTCTCGCCACGTTCACTGACAGCCGCGTCTGCGGCTACACCACGACAACCACAACACAACACCGCTCCCCTCCCTGGCAACTCATTGTTTTTCTCCTCCTCTTTTGCACAAACCACAACGCCGAGCACAGGCGCAAGCCACCCACACCGCGCCCCTCCCCGTCCCGCCTTTCTTTGGCCGCCGCTCCTCGTTTGCCCCCTCCCATCTCCCGAAATGCCATGCCAGCAGCGTTACGCATGCCCCTCCCCTGTCCACACAACACTACCGCCAAACGAACAGCCTTCCGGGCCACATGCAGGGCACGCCCACCTCCAAACACTGCCAATTCACGGACGCACACACACACACACACACTTTCTCGACACCTTTCTGTACGGAGGGTGCGTCATCTCGACCGTGACAGAGTGACGCCAACTATCGACGATCCATTTCCCCCCACTGGTGAAACATGTCCACTAACACCTACATACATCATTCAAGTACACAGACAATAGCATACACACAATGGGAGGGCACACGAACATGGACGGCACGGCACTGTCATACACTCTTCCTCACAACCATATCAACAAACGTTACGTACATCCGGCGGAAAGCGAAAGCGAAAGCGAAAGCAAAAGCAAAAGCAAAAGCAAAGCCCAATGCAGCCGTCAAAGGTAACGTTCACCACGGCAGACACTTGCAGCCGCGCCGCCGTTAAACGCATTTCAGTGCGGCTCCAATACGCCTCCGACACGGGAACGTTCCGTTGCTCTACGAATGCGTTTCTCCCCTTTTTCCCTTCCTCTCTCTTTTGCCCCCCCTCCTTGCACTCTTGCCTCATTCCTCACGTTCTGCCCAGACATTCGACCGATCAAAGTCAACCTTTCGTCACCGTTCTCAGCGCGACGGTGTACAACAGTATGACGGGTGTGCCCAAGACTTCGGTTCAGTTGCGTGACGCCGGTCTATCGCGCCGATCGACAGTTACTCAGGGGGCGACGGATCGGACCACGTCACCGACACACAAAACACTTTCAAACAAACACATACATACCGGATGGACACAGACAAACACGTGTACAGACATTCGCCAAACAAACGACGACCGCCGCCGCCGCCGCCGCCGCCGCCGCCGCCGTCTAGCGTCGCGCTTACTGTACTGCACTGGACACGCGTGCATCTTGAATGACGACATCGGTGTGCGTGCGTCGTACGCAATCAGTCAGACACGGCTATCAAAAATCAGAGTCGAATGGTACATCATCGTGCGTGTCGCCGTACACGTACAGTACAATACAACAACAATGCGTCTTAATGGCACGTTCAATTTCAACGTCACTCACACACCTCCACGCTGCAGTTACGTCGCACCATTGTCAAACTCGGCGTACAGCAAAGGGAATAGTGGGCGGCAAAAAAAAACCAAACAAAAACATTTCACATTTCACCCTCGCCATGTATGATGTGCAAAAAACAAACCCGCAAACGGCCGTCGTTACGGTGACACAAAAGTCGCCGATCGCACTGTCCCCCCTCGCAGACAGGTAACACACACACACCACCACCAATGGGTCAAAACCACTCCAACGAGGCGTGCCACCATTCCACGCCACGGCGACCAACCTCGTGGCCGTCCCCCGCAACACGCTTTGACGCGCCCCCCCCCCCACCCACAATCAAAATGCACACATACATCACAGCCGTCCACACAAACAACAACAACAACAATTCCGCCCTTCCCGCAAAAGGCAAGTTGGTGGCCCTGAAAAGGGCCGTTTTGCCGCTCTCGCAACGGAGGAGCCTTCTCCATCCTTCCTTCCACTCCAGAGCCACCTCCTTACTTGGAGCTCGTGTACTTGGTCACCGCCTTCGTGCCCTCGCTCACGGCGTGCTTGGCCAGCTCGCCAGGCAGCAACAGCCGCACAGCGGTCTGGATCTCGCGGGACGTGATGGTCGAGCGCTTGTTGTAGTGCGCCAGGCGAGAAGCCTCGGCCGCAATGCGCTCGAAAATGTCGTTCACGAAGCTGTTCATGATGCTCATCGCCTTCGACGAGATGCCCGTGTCAGGGTGCACCTGCTTCAGCACCTTGTAGATGTAGATGGCATAGCTCTCCTTCCTCTTGCGCTTCTTCTTCTTGTCGCCCTTCGAAATGTTCTTCTGCGCCTTGCCAGCCTTCTTGGCGGCCTTCCCGCTAGTCTTGGGCGGCATCTCGAACGAACGTACGGCAGCAGCAACACCAGTAGCAAGCGCTCCGCTCTAGTCAGCGTCTCCCCACACAGTGGCACCCGCCGCCAGCCGCCGCCGCACCTTTACCAGCTCGCCCTGTTGCGGCCGCCGACCAATGGGGCGCGCGCGCAACCGGCCGCCGCACCCGAGCCCATAAAGCACCCCCACCCCGGCTGCGCCGGCACGCACTCCGCTGCTCGACTCGCTGCCGCTCGCACCGGTCGTTTTCGTTTCCGTTTCGTGTGCACCGTCGCTAGCCCATCGCCATGTCCGGACGCGGAAAGGGAGGCAAAGTCAAGGGCAAGTCAAAGTCCCGCTCAAGCAGGGCTGGGCTCCAGTTCCCGGTCGGCAGAATCCACCGCCTCCTGCGCAAGGGAAACTACGCAGAGCGCGTCGGCGCCGGGGCGCCCGTCTACCTCGCCGCCGTCATGGAGTACCTCGCGGCTGAGGTGCTCGAGCTGGCCGGAAACGCGGCCCGCGACAACAAGAAGACGCGCATCATCCCGCGCCACCTGCAGCTTGCCATCCGCAACGACGAGGAGCTCAACAAGCTCCTGTCGGGCGTCACCATCGCACAGGGTGGTGTCCTGCCCAACATCCAGGCCGTCCTGCTGCCAAAGAAGACCGAGAAGAAGGCCTAAAGGAGGCCAAGGCAATCGCAGCGCCGCGTGCTCCCCTGCACGCAACGCGCTTTGCCGGCTCGGCTCGGCCCGGCCCACAACAATCGGCCCTTTTCAGGGCCACCACACAAACCTACGTCCAAAGCAAAATTTCAGTCGTCCTCGCCGCACCTTGTTTTGTTTTAACTTTGCACTTTCACAGCACAGCCGCCGCCGGCGCACGTCCGCCATCTTGTCGTCCACACAGCCCGTGTGGCCCAACAAACACACACACACACATTCATTTTGCACGGTCGCAGTCGCCTTCCAAACGACAACGGCAGCAATAATGACCATTGTTACAGGGAGGCGTGTCGACACACCGCCCTCCACTCCCGCGCGCAACGGCCGTCGACACGAACGAAACAGCTGATCCGGCCGCCTGTGCCCACACGCCTTGCCTCGGAAACCCCAACGCCGCCGCAAACACACAGAGCCAAACCACGCAAGCAAATAATCACCGCCTCTCGCACAACAACACACAGCCCGCCATCTCCGTCGCGATCGATACAACGACACACAATAACAAACACAAACGAAGCAGCTCCCACACACAGCCAGCCACATGACACGTTTCCTTTCCTTCTCCCCTCCCAGTCACATCACGTCGCTCAAACGGAAAGAAAGAAACAAACAAACAACACAGACTCTTTCGCACTTTTCAACTTCCGAACAGTGTGGTGGCCCTGAAAAGGGCCGTTTTCTAGTCTCTCCCACCCACAAGCACGGCCGCGGGAAGGCCAGCGCCCGCTGCGACGCAGCCTAACCGCCGAAACCGTACAGGGTGCGCCCCTGCCTCTTCAGGGCGTACACCACGTCCATGGCCGTCACAGTCTTGCGCTTGGCGTGCTCAGTGTACGTCACCGCGTCGCGGATCACGTTCCCAGGAACACCTTCAGCACCCCGCGGGTCTCCTCGTAGATCAGACCAGAGATGCGCTTCACGCCGCCCCTGCGAGCCAGGCGGCGGATGGCGGGCTTCGTGATGCCCTGGATGTTGTCGCGCAACACCTTGCGGTGCCGCTTGGCGCCACCCTTGCCGAGCCCCTTTCCTCCCTTGCCGCGGCCTGTCATCCTTCCTTCCTCGGGCAAAGCAAAACGTGCACAAACAGCAGCTGCAGCGGCTGGCGAGTCGGCTACGGTCTGCGCCCAGCGCGCCCGCCGCCCCCCTATATAGACTCTGGCCCGCCCTCCCCCCACCACGCGCAACCGAGGGCATATAAGCGCAGCACGGAGGCGCGCGGGCCCGTTGTCAAGGCAGCACCGGACGCCGCGCCGCACCTAACCTCCACGCACGCCGCTCCGCTACCGCTATGGCCCGCACAAAGCAAACGGCCCGCAAGTCCACCGGCGGAAAGGCGCCGCGCAAACAGCTCGCCACCAAGGCGGCGAGGAAGAGCGCGCCCGCCACCGGAGGCGTCAAGAAGCCCCACCGCTACAGGCCGGGCACCGTCGCCCTGCGAGAAATCAGGCGCTACCAGAAGAGCACAGAGCTGCTCATCCGCAAGCTGCCATTCCAGCGCCTAGTGCGCGAGATCGCCCAGGACTTCAAGACCGACCTGCGCTTCCAGAGCTCCGCAGTCATGGCCCTGCAGGAGGCCAGCGAGGCCTACCTCGTCGGCCTCTTCGAAGACACCAACCTGTGCGCAATCCACGCCAAGCGCGTCACCATCATGCCCAAGGACATCCAGCTCGCGCGCCGCATCCGCGGCGAGCGCGCCTAAACCGCGCCGCGGCACCGCACCGCACAAACAAAAACGGCCCTTTTCAGGGCCACTAACATCTCTCCGTCGCGAGCAAACTTTGTCGGTCGCCTGCCTCTCGCCCCGCAACCCAAAAACAACAACCACCACTTCCCGTCCGTCCGCCACACCCGCTCACTCTGCCTGCCTGCTTAGCAGCGCGCAACAATCACACATCATCCCTCCCCGGCGCTCAAAGCGCACAATACCCAACGGCCGACGTCACACCGCACGGGTGGCTGGCCGGCCGGCCGCCGCTTTCGTTTCGAAAACACAAAAACAAACCCGCACTCCACTCCGACGGCCAACGGCCAGGCAGGCGCGCTCGCTCGCTCTACACGCCACCGAAATCCCCGCCGACTCCTTCCACATCTCAACGTGCCCCCCGTTGCAAAACATAACACACACACACACACACACAAAGGAACAAAACAACAAAGACCAGACACGACTAGACAAGACAGACATCCGAGAAGAACGAACGCAGGCAAGCCAACCAACGTATTCAAACAAAACAACGTGACAGAAAACCAACCGTCGGCCGCCGCCACAAACACGGCGACAATCAACAACAACACCGCTTACCGCTACCGCCGCCCACACCCGCCACCGACCCCCGCAATCCAACCACCACGGCACGCAAACAGCATCCCCACGGGCATACAGAAACGCCAGACAGACAGACACCCACACCAAACGCAACACGACAATCAAAACCTTCCCCGACGTGCTTTGATGGCCCTGAGAAGGGCCGTTTTGGGCCGCGCGTCTCTTGCGCGCCACTAGACGACGACGGGGGGTGGGGACGACGGAGTCAAGCGCCAAACCCTTCCTTTCTCCCATCTCTTTCTCCTCTACTCTACTTCTTCTTCTTGGGCGAAGCCTTCGCCTTAGACGGCGTCGTCGCCTTCTTCGGGCGCGGCGCCTTCGGCTTCTTCGTCGGAACCTTGGCGGCCTTCTTCGCCTTCGACGGCGACTTGGCCTTGGCCGGCTTGGCCGCAGCCGCCTTCTTCGCACCCGCGGGAGCGGCCGACGCCGCAGACGCCTTCTTGGCGGCGCCCGCCTTCCGACCGGTCGCCGCCTTCACGCCACCAGCCTTCTTTGCGCCGGCCGCACGGGCGCCCTTCTTCTCCTTGCTGGCCGGAGCGGCGCGCTTCTTCTTGGCACCGCCAGCACGAGCCTTGCCGCCCTCGGCCGCCCCCCCGCCGCCGGCGCCGGCAAGCTTGAACGAGCCGGACGCGCCCTTCCCCTTCGTCTGCACCAGCTCGCCCGCCACGACGGCCGACTTGAGGTACTTCTTGATAAACGGCGCCAGCTTCTCCGCGTCCAGCTTGTAGTGCGCGGCAATGTACTTCTTGATCGCCTGCAGCGACGACCCGCCGCGCTCCTTCAGACTCTTGATGGCGGCCGTCACCATCTCAGAGGTGCGCGGGTGCGCAGGCTTGGCGCGCGGCTTCTTCGCAGACGACGCAGACTTGGCCTTCTTCGTAGTGCCGGTGGCGGCGGGTGCCGCAGCAGTCTCGTTCGTAGCCGCCTGATCTGCCATTTCGACGACGCGCGTAACACACAGCGAGAGCGAGAGCGAGAGCGAGCGGGACGGCAGGCAGGCACGCAAGCACAGCACAGCAGCAGAGCAGAGAATCATTTTTTTTTTTTTTTTTTTTTTTTTTTTTTTTTTTTTTTTTTTTTTTTTTTTTTTACCTGTGTGGTGTCGTTGCCGAAGTGCTACCGCCTTTGGCGGCTGGACTTCCGGGTTTGAAAGGTAGGTTTTGGATATCTTTATTGTCATCTTTTGTAGGACTTTGGGCTCACAGGGGTCCTTTGTGCCCTACATGCCTTAGCTTCACTTTTTTATTGTGTTGTGAGGGCCCTAGGAACCTTGACTTTATGCCAGGGTTCAGGTTGGATGGTTGCGACTCCTTCGAGTTGCCTTGTCGATAACCTTAAGTCGTCTATTTTGTTGATGAGTCGCTGGACATGTAGTTGGATTACTTGATCTATCGGTGAGACCTGCAGTTCATCATGTAAGGAAATAATCCGGGACCACCTGGGCGCTTTGAGTATGATCCGTAGACACCGGTTTTGTAAGCGTTGTAGTTTGCGGATGTTGGTGGTGGATGTGATTCCCCACGTAGCGCAACCATATAACATCATCGGGAGTATTGTCGCGCGGTAGATGCGGAGCTTCGTTGCTACGTTCATCTCAGTGCTTGCTAGGAAGGGGTAGAGTCCATGGATGGCGCGAATGAGTTTGAGGCGTTTGTCGGTAACGTGGGCTGAAAATGTAAGTTTATGGTCCAGGGTGACCCCTAAATACTGCATTGTGGTGGACCAATCGATGGCGTGGTTATTGATCTGGAGGCGGCGGTGAAGAATCGGTCTCCGGCGAGTGAAGAGTATGGCCTTCGTCTTGAGTGCGTTGATCGTGATTTTGTTGTCAGTTGCCCACAAGAGGAGGATATCGATCTGGTGCTGCAAGCGGGTGATGGCTGTATCTAATGAACGGCTACTGGTAAGAAGAGCCGTATCATCAGCGAATTGTGCGAGCATGATGTTCGGCAGTTTGGGCATGTCATTCACGTAAATGGTGAACAGGATGGGCGAGAGTACCGATCCTTGCGGTATGCCGTCTGAGAGAGGTTTGGTGTCAGAGTGTTGTTCGGCCTGTTGGACGTAAAAACGGCGGTTGGTCAGGAAGCTGTCGATGATCTTGATGTAGCAGTTTGGGATGTCGGTGGTGTTCCGGAGTTTACTTAAGAGCTTCTCTCGCCACACCTTGTCAAAAGCTTGTTGGACATCCAGGAAAATGGCTGCTGTATAGTGGTTGAGGTTGATTTGGTTTGTAAGGTGTTCCGAGATCCGGAGCAGCTGGATTTCAGCGGAAAGTTTGGGTTGAAAGGCAAATTGGTCAGGTCGAATGACGTCGTTTTCCAAGAGGGGCGGCTTGATGCGGGCCAAGATGACACGTTCAAACGTTTTGCCCATCGTGGAGAGGAGACTGATTGGTCGGTGGTGCTCAGGCTGGAGTAGGTCCTTACCCGGTTTCGGGATGGGTATAATCTTGGCCAGTTTCCATTGTGGTGGGAAATGCTCCTTCAGCAGGCATTCGTTGAATATTCTCGTAAGTAGCACTAGCGGTTTCCGTGGGAGGTGTTTTAGGTGGTCGTTCGATATTCCGTCAGGCCCAGGAGCTGATGTGGAGTGTAAGTGCCTGAGAATACGACGAATTTCCCTTGGTGACGTCAGTTCTGGCCGGTCTCCGCTGGGGTGTTGTCTTATGTGGTGTGCCTCTGCCCGAGTGCGCGCGTCCTCTTCCTCATCGTTCTCAAAGTCTGCAAAATTCAGGCGTGATTGCGTTTCGTAAGTTTCCGCGAAAAGTTCGGCCTTTTGGAGGTTGTCAAAGATTAGGTTGGTGCCATCCGTGAGCGCCGTTTTTGGTGGCTTGGGTTTCTTGATATTACGGATGAGTGCCCATTCATCGCGCGATAGGTGTTGGATTTGTGCCATCCGGTCCTCCCATAGTTCGGCGCGCCATTCCTTGCAACGCCACGTGAGTTCTCTGGAGAGCTGGTGCATTTCTCGTCTATATGCTGGGTTGCGAGTTTGTTGCCATTTTTTACGGGCTCGATTCTTCAAATATTTCAAGTCTTGCAGTGCCGGCGGCAGTGGGTCGCGATATGGTGTCGAGAAGAGTAACTTCGTGGAGGCCTGGTGAGCGGCCTTCTTGATTTTCGAAGTCAGACGAGTGATGGCGTCGTCGAGTTGCTCCGGTGTTGCTAATGGCTCCGTGGGGCGCACATTGTTGTTTAGCCACCTGGCGTAGGATATCCAGTCTGTGGAGACTTTCGTTTTCGGTGGCAATATTGGAAGAGCTCCAGACAGTGTTCCGAGAACAGGTTGGTGGTCAGAAGTCAAGTCATTGATCGTCTGGAGTGACAGATCGGGATTCATGTTTTTGATTATGGCCACATCTAGGACATCCGGCTGATGGCGTGGAACAGTAGGCAGGTAAGTCGGTTCTTCAGGACCTTGTGTGAATGCTTGGAGCCGAATTTCAAGTTCGTAGAGACGGGTGCCTTTGGCGTTCGTCTGCCGCGAGTTCCATGCTACATGCTTCGCATTAAGGTCCCCACAAAGGAGGACTCTGTCGTATCGATCAAAGATGGAGATAAAGTCTTCATCTGTGAAGGCTGCGCCAGGGCTCAAGTAGGCTGCGACGAACGTGAGCTTCCCGTGTATGGTGGCGATCGTGACTGCTGTGGCTTCCAGACTCGTCATGTCAGGCAAGGTTTCGAGAGAGTGAGTGAGGGAAGATCGCAGGTAGATTGCTGTACCTCCACCGCGCCGATTGTGGCGGTCAGTGCGGTATCCCACCATGTTGCGAATGTTGAAGGTTTGGGTGGGTCGCAGATGCGTTTCGGACAATAGTAGCACATCAATTTTGTGGTGTTCGACGAAGTCGGTGAGTTCTACTTTCTTGGGAGCGACGCCGTTGGCGTTAAAAAAGCAGAATGTAAGGTTTCTGTGTTGATGCCGCTCTTGATCCATGTTAGTCGGTGAAAAAGGCCATGATTCCTTCCAGTAGAGTGAGTAGTTTGGATAACAGATCCGGTGCGTCGTTGAATTTGCGAGCTGTATCTGCTAAGATGGCAAAGACGTTCTTCGTTTTTAGTAAGTTGATGATGGAGCCCATGTTAGATAGCGCGGCGATGATATCGGACAGTCCGAGGGCGTTGTCCGTGGATCGTTGCTGCTGTTGTTGCTGGCGAATATCGTGCAGTCGTTGGCGCGCCGTGTTTTTCGGTCGAGTTGGTTGTTGCTGGGTTGGTGTTTGAAATAACGACGATGCAGCCGTCCAGGGTGTTCGGAGAGATGGGAAGTCCTTCGGAGTCGCCGCAAACGACGGCTGTGGTGGTTGTTGGGGCTCCTTGGATGGTGGAGGTCGCAGTTGGTAGGCGTGTATCGCCTTCTGAAATTCAGGGCAACCACGCCAAGTCCCAGGGTGGCCTTCTTGGCGACAGTTTGCGCAGATGGGTGGTTCTGTTCGTGGCTTGGTACAATCCTTTGCGTGGTGGTGGCCGCCACAGCGTACACACCTGACCGGCATCTGACAGTACCGGCCAGTGTGGTTGAATTTGAGGCATTTCTTGCACTGGGCAGGCCCATCAAGTGGCTTGTAGTCTTCCACCTTAATTCTGGTATGGAAGAGGTATTGTACGTCGTAGATGGTGCGGCTTTTCTGTCCATGTGGCAGAGATACACAGTAAGCCGACTGTGGAATCAGTTTCTTGGAGGTCAGGTCTCGTTTCTTGAACTGGTGTACGTTCGTGACTGTGAATTGCATGTGGCGAAGTTCGGCGGCGAGTTCGTCTTCGGTAATTTCCTCTGGGATATTCTTGAGGACCACTTGGAGTTCTCTGTCTTCTGCTGCTTGGTGGGTGAAATAGGGCATGTTGATGGAATGGAGGTAGTCCAGTGCTGCTCGTTGGTCTGCCAGCGTTTCAAAGTGGTATTTGATCTGATTATTTTTGTAGATCGCCTTGAGTGGTCCGCTGATCTTCTGCTTTAATTGAGCGTTTAGTTCCAGGTATTTTCCAGTGTAGTTGATTGTCACAGGTGGTATTCTCGGTTTCGGCGGCGGCGGAGCTGTGGCGTCCTGAGTATTTGTGTCGTTAGGCTGAGGCTGGTGTTGGTCTTCCATTGCTGGGTCCTGTTGCTGTAGTGGTGCGTAGTAGTTGGTGGTGGGTACAGCTCGTTGTTCCGTCTGCATGGGGGTATTTTCTTCGGCTTTCCTGCGTTTGGTGCCTTTCCGGCGGCGTCTGACTTCCTGGAATGGTGCATCAGAGTCGCTGGATTCGTCCTGATAGTCCATGGCATTGTGTTGTTCCGTCGGATTGTGACTCTTCGTTCGGCAGTCGTCAGAAGATGAGTTGGCACTGGTGGTTGGGCCGTCCTGCTCCCGCCGTCTTGCGAGTTCCTTTGCTCGTGCGTCGCGGTCGCGGCGGAGTTGTTCCAGTTTCTCTTGAATCATCGCAGTGCATAAGTCTTCAGGCGTGGGGGCCGGTGGGGTGGGGTGTCGCGGTCGAGCGCCCTGAGTGGTCCTGCTCGCGAGTTCTACCTCAGCCCTGTGTGTCTGTTCTGGCCTAGAGGAACGCGGGCTTGCCACCCGCGGGTGGGGCCCTGGCTCCTCGTCGTCCCCTACTCTATTCATCCTACAAGTGCGGCTAGTCCGCACTATCTTGCCTACACTCTATGTCGGTCCTATAACACGACAAATTGCTTAGTACTCGCTAAGAAGCAAGTGAATCGCAGAGTTTTGTAGCTCTCGATAGCGGCGAGTCGCACAAGGCTTCCACACGCACTACGATCGCTAAGGGACTCCAACCCTTTCTTGAGCAGAGAATCACAAGGCCCAGCCAGTGTCGCGGGCGGGCGCGGACGGCCGAGAGAGCGGCCGCCACTCTGCGCGCCGCCGCGCCGCGCCTCCCGCGCTTGCTACCGCCCAACGTCCGACAGCCTGTGCGGAGCAGCCCCAAACCTGCGCCACAACCGCCCGCGCCTTTCAAACCACCGAGGATGGGGCTACACACAGCCACACCACAGTCGCCAACCAGTCGCCACGGCAGCGCCGCAAACCACGGCCAAACTGCAGCTACCGCGCGCTACAGCCTGGGTCGGCCCGCCGAGAATCGCCGCCCCCGCCCAAATGCCGCCCCCACAGCCCCAGCCGACGACCCGCCACAATGGCCAAACCTTCGGCAAAACTCCCACACCGTCGCCGCGGCAGCCCGGCCAGCGCGGCCGGCGCCACAGCCACACAAGCCGAGGCGTGCGGCGATGACGGCCGTGCAAACGCGCCTCCGCCGCCCCATCGCCTTCCGTCGCCCTCCCGCCGTTTCCCGATCGGCCCGCAGCCGTCGGGCCACATCGCGCGCCGTCCTCCTCCTCTCGCCCGCCAACATTCACAGCCGTTTATCAACAATTGCCCGCCGCAAACGGACGCCGCCTGCGCAACAGGCGCCGCCGCCCCTCGCCGCTTCCGACCCAACCCCTCGACCGAGGCAAACCGCAATCCGAATCTACAGACCAACCCAATCTGCCGTCAGCACACACGACAGCCGACCTTACACGTTACGCGTTACACATTACGTTTACACGTCTAGGTTAGGTTAGGGTTAGGTGGACGTGGGTTAGGTTAAGGGGACTTGGGTTAGGTTAAGCGTCAAACTTAGGTTAAGCATTCAAACACGTCAGGCGTCAGAGGTTAGGTTAGGTTACACGTTAGGTTAAGGGGTCAGTGCTAGGTTAAAAAAAAGCGTTCAAACGTGAGGCGTCAGCCGGACAGCTTACCTTACGTAGACGTTAGGGGCTCACAGGCTGAGCTCACCTCGCCACACCACAGGTTAGGTTCGGTTCGCTCGGCTCAGCGTAAAGCGCCGAGGTCAGGGTTACGTTCGTTCACCTTCGGGCGCCACACTTTCGGTTGAAAGGTCGCGACGGGACGACGTCGGCAGGCACGCCGCAAACGAACAAAAACGTACAGACGACGTCGAAAACCGCCGACAGACGGGGGAGCAGCACGACCACGACCAGATACCGAGCGCGAACGAGACACACGCGAACCACCCCCACCGGCCAAAGGGCACCACACAACAACCCAGAGCACCACGTGTCGACACCAGAGCAACCCGCCGCTCACGCGACATGGCTGGCACCGAAGGGCAACCGCCCGCAACTGCGCTTTCCGCGCCGGCCCGGATGCACGTCGTGCTACAACAACACCACTACCGTACACAGCCGCTGTTCACAACATCACTATCATGCGCGCCCGCGGCTCGCCGCCGTCGCAGTCGCAGCCCCAACGCCAGCACTTTTGCACCACCATTCACACGCACCGCAACACAGCTCGCCGACACAGCCGAACAAAACAAACACCACACAACAACAGCAACAACGCCGCCGCCTCTACTTGTGCCGGCGACCCACCCCGCCGATGGCGCACCTTTCGCCAGCCGGCAATCGACACACACGCACCCACCCACCCCCCGGGGCCCAGTGCAAAAAAAAAACACACAAAAACAAAAAAACCAAACAAAAACAAAACGACACGGGAAGCGCACACCGCCACTTCGCGCGCACGCCACCAACCAGTCGTCGTCTCAAAATAACAAACACAAAAAAAAAATAAACTAACAACTAGGGCAACACGAAACAAAAAACGCCTCGCACGAACCGCCCACAAAAAGGACAAGCACACGCACAGCCTCTGCTGACGACCACGACGCAGCGGCACGCTGCTCCTGTCCCGCGCCCCGCGCCCCACTCGAGTCACAACTCACGCGACACCGTCAACGACGGGCTCGCTTCCCGCAACCTACCACCTTTCCGCCACGACGCACAGCCCCAGCCCCACCCGACGACGCGCCCGTGGCAACGACTGCACTTTCACCACCGCCTCCCCCTTCCCCCCCAAAACACACACACACACACACACACACACACACACACACACACACAGCCAGCCAAAAACGCACTCGCGACCCACACATGCACACGCCAACCAGTCAACGTCGACAACCACACGCAAGGCTCGAAACGAAACCGGCGTCCTTCCACGTTGCCATCAAGCTACGCGACACAAGACACAAGGAACCAACACAACAGCCGGCCCCACTAATTCCCCACTCTCACGCCGCAAAAAGCACACCGAAACCGCCAAACGCACGCACATTCCCCTTCGCACTGACACCGACCGGCTCGCTACCACACACCTCTCGGCAGCCGTTTCACGCCAATTCGCCACACCGCCCACACAGTCGACAAGCGCCCGCCCTGTACGGCACACGCAACGACGCAGCGCAGCAAAGGGCGCCCGCAACACATACCTCTCCTCCCCCTCTCTCTCTCTCTCCGCCGCCCGACGCGCCAACCGCCACACCACACCGCCAGCCACTCGCAAATTGTGCACTGCCACCAGCCACACGTCCAACACGCCGCGCCGCCTCCGGCCACCCGCCAGGGGGCGCTCACGTCCGCGACAACAGCGCGGCCCGCCGGGCCGGGCCGGGCCGGGCCGAACCGAACCGAGCCGCCGCTGCTCTGCACTCGGCACGGCCACACCCTGCTGCAGACCGGGCTCGTCTCTCTGTACGCGTCTGCCTGCGCATCAACACAACACGACCTTTTTTTTTTCCTCTCTCTACCGCCATCCCTTCTTCTCGCGTTTTACTCGTTGTTGCAGCAGCGGCGCACACCTACACATCCACAGCCCCAGCCGAGCCGAGCCGGCCTCACCTCAGGGCCCGCCGCCAGCGTCTCCTCCTCGGGCACAGGTGCGGTGCTGTGGCCGCCCATCCAACCGCATTGCTGGCCGTCCAGCCGCCAGGCGTTCCCACTGCCGCGAGCCACGCCGCGCACCGACCCTGCTGCAGAAAACGAAGCATAGCCAGAGACCGACCGATACACAAAGCAAGCCGTCGCCTCGCCTCTTGTCCTTCCTGCCTTCCTTCCGCCCCCGCCCTTCTCACACCACCGCCTCTCCACTTTCGCCCCCCCCTCCTCCTTTTTTTTTTTTTTTTTTGTTTTCTTCTTTCTTTCTTTCTTTCTTTCTTTCTTTGGCCCTCTCTCCTTCCCGCCATGGCGGTTACGGCACCGCCTGCAGCGGCAGATTTTGTGCGCCCACACGCCTACTCCTACCACCATTAACCTCGCCCTGCCCTGCCCATCAACGTCGCAGTCGAACCGACGCTTGCCAACACACTGCCGACGTTCCTTTCTCTTTTCGGCCTACGCCCATTACGCGCCGCCGCCACAGCACCTTCCCTTCCCACAACACACCGACGTCATCACACGCACCCAAAACAGGGGCCACGACCGTGTTCCTCGCCCACTCCCGTCCCGCACGGTACGCACATTCCCAACTATTACCGCGCACCCTCCCTTTCCAATCTGTGTGTCTCTGTGTCTGTGTCCTGTCCGCGCGTGACGCCTCTCAACATCCGCCGTCCCCCGTCCCGTTTTCGCCCCCATGCCGTCGTCGCGCCGCCTCCTCCCCGTCCACCGCCGCCCCTGTCCGCCCCGCACCACACCATACACCGCTGCTTGTCCCGGCCGTTGCCACCAAAGGCGCCGACCGCAAACGCGCCACGCCGCAGCCCCCGTGCGTCTCGCGCTCGCTTGCATCTCCGTGCCGACGCTGCCTCTCTTCCCGCTCGCACTCGACCTCGACAACACAGTCTTTGGCTCCGCCACTGCGTGTTCCGGTGGTACGCACGCTGCAACACGTATGTATTCATTACCAGAGCGATGGCGAGGCATGACAGCATCTCTGTCTGACCAGAGAGTTATTTATCGTTGCTAGTCGGCGCTTGGACCGCGCCAGACGACAGTAGTGGCACGCACCGGGTCGCCAGGAACAGTTGTTATATATATTGTAGCGCGAGTCGGGAGAGGTAGTAGTCGGTCGACAGTAGTAGCGGGTGGACGGTTGTACTGAGCGGGCGTCGGCGGCGTGCTCTGCTCGTCTCGCGACTCTGGTCACGGTTCGGGACGATGTATAGTATATTGTGTTATAATCAAAAGGTAGTGTGAAGCTGCATTTTGCGCAAATCTGATAACGTATGTTCATTGTACTTATTTTGTTCAACGACAAAAAGCCCCACTATTACTTTTTTCTAAAGTAACTTTTGTCTTTTAACGAAAAACATTCACTTTTTAAAGACTACTTCCTATGGCATTTCCCTCCAAGGAGTGCAATTAATTACCAGCCAGCACTCATTCATTGCACACAGCTGTGTAAGGGGTATCTACAATTGAGGAGCGGATACAAATGCAATTTTTTGTTTTGTTTTTTTTTTTTTTTGTGCGTTGTAACCTCCCCGCAAAATTTAAAATAATGGACAATGTTATTTACGGATGCTAATGGACATTGCGCTAATTGTAACCTCGCCCACAATGAGAGGTATTGAAAATGGCAACAAAAATGTTAAATTCGCAATCTGACTCAAATATAAATTCTTCACAACATTTAAAAGTCCGTTCAGTGACAAGAAACTTCAATTAAACCGAAATATCGGTCTTTGGCCCTGTGCAAAACAATCAGAATTAAAGTCTTACCTCAGAATAAATGGATGTCACATTTCTGCTCTTGTTTGTTGCGCAGCGCTTGGAGGAACTGCATTGCAAATAATAATATTCTCTTTTTTTTTTGTGATTTTAGTGAAATTTTTCTTCAAAGAAGTGGAATGAAATGTGAAGTGCAACGAACTCTTCAGTTCAATAAAAAATTAAATGTTTGAAAAATGCTTTTGAAATAAAAATTATTATTGGGGAACTTGTTGGAGAATAATTACAATAAATAAAATTGTTCATTATCTAATGATTATATTAATTAACAGTATACCTTATTCACCATCTTGACCAGTGTTGCCGACCGCCTACATCACACAACCGCACTCGGCTGCTACTACTGACCGACCGCTCTGCATGACGACTATTAGCGTACTGCACGCGACGACTACTGACAGAGTACAGCCCTCAACTAGACAGACCTACAGACTCGCAACGACCGACCGACTGACTGACTGACTGACTGAGAACCGCTCGCAACACTCGCGCGGTCCAGCGCAAACTCTCTGGTCACAGATGCTACAATGTCTCGCCATCGCTGCTATGTTACATACGTGTTTCAGTGTCTTTTTCATTGGGGTGACGATCTTTGGCTCTTTTTATTCTGAATACAGGGCCAAAGGTCAACGCTGCTGCCCTTATACAATTTATCAGGTTTCATTATGTCTGTTGCAATGTTACATACGGTTCATTCTTTCATTAATATTATCGTTGGGTTTGTTTTGTAGGGACGTTAACATTCTGGCACATTTCTATTATCATCGGACTCTCTGCTATTTGTGCAGGGAGGTTATACCTGGGTCCATTTCCATTTCCATTTACATTCTAATATTGATAGACTTTTTGTTTTCTTTTTTGTTTCTTGTTGTTTTTCCTTCTTTTTTTTGTTGTTTTTTTTTTGTTTGTTTTGTTTTTCCCGCTCTCACCACCACCGCCGCATCACGCCTCCCGTTTTCTTGGTTTCTTTTCTGTTCTTCAACTGCTTCAACATCACCGCGCCCCATTTCCACACCACAGCCATCAGCCTCCAAGACGGGCAGGCGCAGTGTGCCATTTCCGGCGCACAAGCACACCCGTACGGTACTCTCCTCGCCCCCACGCCACCAACAACACAGCGACCACGCGGCTGTCAGGCACGGCACGGCACGGCACGGCACCGGCGAAATGCGCCGCCCCCGCCCCTCCGCGCATCCGTCCGTCTCGCCACGTTCACTGACAGCCGCGTCTGCGGCTACACCACGACAACCACAACACAACACCGCTCCCCTCCCTGGCAACTCATTGTTTTTCTCCTCCTCTTTTGCACAAACCACAACGCCGAGCACAGGCGCAAGCCACCCACACCGCGCCCCTCCCCGTCCCGCCTTTCTTTGGCCGCCGCTCCTCGTTTGCCCCCTCCCATCTCCCGAAATGCCATGCCAGCAGCGTTACGCATGCCCCTCCCCTGTCCACACAACACTACCGCCAAACGAACAGCCTTCCGGGCCACATGCAGGGCACGCCCACCTCCAAACACTGCCAATTCACGGACGCACACACACACACACACACTTTCTCGACACCTTTCTGTACGGAGGGTGCGTCATCTCGACCGTGACAGAGTGACGCCAACTATCGACGATCCATTTCCCCCCACTGGTGAAACATGTCCACTAACACCTACATACATCATTCAAGTACACAGACAATAGCATACACACAATGGGAGGGCACACGAACATGGACGGCACGGCACTGTCATACACTCTTCCTCACAACCATATCAACAAACGTTACGTACATCCGGGAAAGCGAAAGCGAAAGCGAAAGCGAAAGCAAAAGCAAAAGCAAAAGCAAAGCCCAATGCAGCCGTCAAAGGTAACGTTCACCACGGCAGACACTTGCAGCCGCGCCGCCGTTAAACGCATTTCAGTGCGGCTCCAATACGCCTCCGACACGGGAACGTTCCGTTGCTCTACGAATGCGTTTCTCCCCTTTTTCCCTTCCTCTCTCTTTTGCCCCCCCTCCTTGCACTCTTGCCTCATTCCTCACGTTCTGCCCAGACATTCGACCGATCAAAGTCAACCTTTCGTCACCGTTCTCAGCGCGACGGTGTACAACAGTATGACGGGTGTGCCCAAGACTTCGGTTCAGTTGCGTGACGCCGGTCTATCGCGCCGATCGACAGTTACTCAGGGGGCGACGGATCGGACCACGTCACCGACACACAAAACACTTTCAAACAAACACATACATACCGGATGGACACAGACAAACACGTGTACAGACATTCGCCAAACAAACGACGACCGCCGCCGCCGCCGCCGCCGCCGCCGCCGCCGTCTAGCGTCGCGCTTACTGTACTGCACTGGACACGCGTGCATCTTGAATGACGACATCGGTGTGCGTGCGTCGTACGCAATCAGTCAGACACGGCTATCAAAAATCAGAGTCGAATGGTACATCATCGTGCGTGTCGCCGTACACGTACAGTACAATACAACAACAATGCGTCTTAATGGCACGTTCAATTTCAACGTCACTCACACACCTCCACGCTGCAGTTACGTCGCACCATTGTCAAACTCGGCGTACAGCAAAGGGAATAGTGGGCGGCAAAAAAAAACCAAACAAAAACATTTCACATTTCACCCTCGCCATGTATGATGTGCAAAAAACAAACCCGCAAACGGCCGTCGTTACGGTGACACAAAAGTCGCCGATCGCACTGTCCCCCCTCGCAGACAGGTAACACACACACACCACCACCAATGGGTCAAAACCACTCCAACGAGGCGTGCCACCATTCCACGCCACGGCGACCAACCTCGTGGCCGTCCCCCGCAACACGCTTTGACGCGCCCCCCCCCCACCCACAATCAAAATGCACACATACATCACAGCCGTCCACACAAACAACAACAACAACAATTCCGCCCTTCCCGCAAAAGGCAAGTTGGTGGCCCTGAAAAGGGCCGTTTTGCCGCTCTCGCAACGGAGGAGCCTTCTCCATCCTTCCTTCCACTCCAGAGCCACCTCCTTACTTGGAGCTCGTGTACTTGGTCACCGCCTTCGTGCCCTCGCTCACGGCGTGCTTGGCCAGCTCGCCAGGCAGCAACAGCCGCACAGCGGTCTGGATCTCGCGGGACGTGATGGTCGAGCGCTTGTTGTAGTGCGCCAGGCGAGAAGCCTCGGCCGCAATGCGCTCGAAAATGTCGTTCACGAAGCTGTTCATGATGCTCATCGCCTTCGACGAGATGCCCGTGTCAGGGTGCACCTGCTTCAGCACCTTGTAGATGTAGATGGCATAGCTCTCCTTCCTCTTGCGCTTCTTCTTCTTGTCGCCCTTCGAAATGTTCTTCTGCGCCTTGCCAGCCTTCTTGGCGGCCTTCCCGCTAGTCTTGGGCGGCATCTCGAACGAACGTACGGCAGCAGCAACACCAGTAGCAAGCGCTCCGCTCTAGTCAGCGTCTCCCCACACAGTGGCACCCGCCGCCAGCCGCCGCCGCACCTTTACCAGCTCGCCCTGTTGCGGCCGCCGACCAATGGGGCGCGCGCGCAACCGGCCGCCGCACCCGAGCCCATAAAGCACCCCCACCCCGGCTGCGCCGGCCCAGGGCGATGTTTCAATTGCCAAAAAGTAGGGCACATGGCTAGGGACTGCGACATGCCTATGAGGTGTGTCAGGTGCGGTGAAAAGCACAAGTATGAGGAATGCCCGGTACCGCAGGGGGAGGGCAAGGAGAAGTGCTGCAATTGTGCAGGCGCGCATCCTGCCAGCTACCTGGGGTGCCCGGAATTCCGCAAAGCTAGGGACCGCCTAAGGGGAAAGCAACCACAGACAGCAGGGGCAAAGCATCGCACCGCACCTCCACCACCGCCACCAAGCCGATATCCAAGATCCACAGCGACAAGGGTATTTCAATCCAGAACATACTCGTCAGCTGTCAGTGCCCCAACTCGCCCTCCACCACACAACCAGGTTCCTGTCAACGGAGAATCGCCTAGGGAAGCCCCCCCCTACTCACTAGAGCCCAGTCTGCGTGACACTACACAGAACGTCTCGGTAGAACACTTAGCAGCGACCATAAAGGCCCTTCAGGCTCAGGTGAACCAACTGGCAAACATCTTGGCCACCATGACTCAACACCCCGCCGAGCACTTATCGGCAGCAAAGCAGGCGCCGTCATCGGCGATGACTTCAGGAAACCCCACCCCCCGACATGGATAGACGACCTAACATACAAGGTCTAAAAATGTGCGTCTTCAACGCAAACGGTCTATTCCAGCAAGCCCTCGAATTCAGGGAATTCATAAAAGAGGAAGACATTGACATATGCTTAGTGGCCGAAACACACCTGAAGCCAGGTGTAAGAGCATCTGTAGCTAACTACAACTGCTACAGACGCGATCAGCCTACCGCTGGAGGCGGGGTTGCAGTATATGTCAAACGAGGTATTAGACACCATCAAGTGTACCCACCAGCAACTCGCCAAATTGAAACAGTCGCAATAGAAATTGCCACTGTAACAGGGCCCCTCACAGTCGTTGCAGCCTACCGCCCCCCTTCCCAAACGTTAGAAGAAGAGGACATAGCTGCACTAGGGAGAATAAGAGGCAAACTCCTAATAGGAGGAGACCTCAATGCCAAGCACGCAGACTGGCACTCACGAGTAAGCAACAGAGCTGGTCGACAACTGCAACGACTCGCGCGCACCCACCAGTTTCAGGTATGGGGCCCCGAGGAGCCCACCCACTTCCCAAACAACGGAAACAGGGCGGACGTCCTCGACATCGCACTCACGAAACACGTCACGGGTTTCGTGTCTGCCAGTTCGATAAACAGGATGTCGTCGGACCACAATCCAGTTATCCTAGAGGTCGACATGGGAGAATGGCTCTCGCTCCCACAGCGCACCACAAATTACAAACGAACAAACTGGGAACAGTTCAGCAACGGAATAGCTGCTGAACTTGCCCAAGCCCCGCCTCCAACAGCAGAGACTGCTGAACAAGCGCTGGACGACTTCACTAAAGCGATCCTGCAAGCAGCTGAGGAAGCAACGCCTGCGCCAGCGGGAGCCCCCCGCTCCAGGCAGCTCCCACAGCACCTGCTTGCCCAAATAAGACACAAAAATAGGATCGCCAAAGAATGGAAACTTACTAGGAACAAAACCACAAGGAGGCTGCTCAACAGACTACAAAGAGAGTTGAAAGTTACACTCACTGAGTATCGCAACCAGCAATGGTCAGAACGACTATCAACTCTCAAACTAGATGACCACAGCTTGTGGCAAGCCACAAAGCAGTTCACGAGAAGACGCGCAAAAATGCCCCCTCTGCATGGTGAACGTGGACTGCAATTCAGCACTGAAGACAAAGCAAATGCGCTAGCAGACGTGTTCGAAAAACAATTTACGCCAGCAGAGGTACAAGACAGAGAACACGTCGCAATCGTCCGCAGACAACTGGCCACCTTTTTAGAGGCAGACGACGATGAGGAATACACGCCGATCTTCAGTTCCGAAGACGTGGCGAGTGTCATCAAATCGCTGCCAACAAAAAAGGCACCAGGCCACGACCAGCTCACCAACGAACTATTAAAACATATCCCGCCCATGGCAATAACACACTTAACAGATATACTTAACGAAATTACGCGATCGCTAAAATTCCCGACACAGTGGAAACACGCTGAAGTAGTCTCGATCGCAAAACCTGGAAAAGACCCGGTGTTCCCGCAACACTACAGACCAATTAGTCTACTGCCTACCCTCAGTAAACTATATGAGCGCCTCCTCTTAGTACCGATACAGGATCACATCAGTAGAGAGCAAATCCTGCCCAAATTCCAGTTTGGGTTTCGCCCACATCATTCGGCCCCCCAACAAATAATGAGGGTGGTTGAAGCAGCCACAGAAAGCTTCAACCGCAAAGGCTACTGCGGGATAGTCTTACTAGACGTGGCAAAAGCCTTTGATTCTGTTTGGCACACCGGGCTACTCCACAAAATGTACACCCAGGGCTTCCCCGGAAAGATTGTGAAACTTATAAAAAGCTATCTCTCCGGTAGGACATTCTCCGTAAAAGTAGAAACATCACTGTCAAGCAGGAGAAGAATACATGCAGGGGTACCACAGGGTTCGGTTCTTGGACCAACCCTGTACAGTCTCTACACTGCAGACATACCAACCACACAACACGTACAAACAGCACAGTATGCTGATGACACTGCATTCTTCTCCTGCTCAACAAACAGGAACCTGGTCACGAGACGTCTTCAAACCGCCCTGAACAAGACAGACGAATGGGCCAAACAATGGCGAATCTCACTTAACTCCGAGAAAACACAAGCCATGCTGATGACTAGACGTCTCGGTAAACGCCGCCCCCCCAGAAGACCCTACCAAATGCTGCACCTGCAGGGCCAAAACCTCCCCTGGAGAAACTCTGCGAGGTACCTCGGTGTGACACTAGACAAGCGTCTGACTTGGAAGTGCCACATCGAGGAGGTTCGCAAAAAGGCCCTAGGCAGGATGCAGATCCTTTACCCAATACTCAACAGTACAAGTTCCCTTGACCCGAGCACAGGAGTAGCCGTATATCGAAGTCTAATTAGACCGATACTGGAGTATGCGTGCCCAGTATGGGGTTACGCTGCTAGATCGACGGTAGAACGGCTACAAAAAATTCAAAACAGAGCGCTCAGAAGAGCCCTACACACACCGCCGCGCTTCCCGACGGAAGACCTCCACATAGCGGCCGACATTGTAAAATTAAACACGCGATTCCGTACCCTGGCGGAGCAGTTCTACGCCAACGCGGAAAGGTCGCCAAACGATTTAATAAACTCACTTGGTCGGTACAATAACGTACCAGACCGATACAAAAGACCAAAGGCATTACTCGTAGCTTAAAATAAAAAAAAAAAAAATATATAAATAAATAAATAGAAAACAAAAAAGCCGTCACCACTAGAGTGACAGAAGAGAAACACATAATACTCTAAAGAACAGAATTAACAAAAGATAGGCACATCCAAAAACTAAACAAAAATTGAAGGAAATGTCCGAATAGGACAAAAACCTTCGCAGTAAACATCCTCTCTCTAAAGACAGAGGAAGAAATTAGAGTGTGCTGCTGCGCCGGCACGCACTCCGCTGCTCGACTCGCTGCCGCTCGCACCGGTCGTTTTCGTTTCCGTTTCGTGTGCACCGTCGCTAGCCCATCGCCATGTCCGGACGCGGAAAGGGAGGCAAAGTCAAGGGCAAGTCAAAGTCCCGCTCAAGCAGGGCTGGGCTCCAGTTCCCGGTCGGCAGAATCCACCGCCTCCTGCGCAAGGGAAACTACGCAGAGCGCGTCGGCGCCGGGGCGCCCGTCTACCTCGCCGCCGTCATGGAGTACCTCGCGGCTGAGGTGCTCGAGCTGGCCGGAAACGCGGCCCGCGACAACAAGAAGACGCGCATCATCCCGCGCCACCTGCAGCTTGCCATCCGCAACGACGAGGAGCTCAACAAGCTCCTGTCGGGCGTCACCATCGCACAGGGTGGTGTCCTGCCCAACATCCAGGCCGTCCTGCTGCCAAAGAAGACCGAGAAGAAGGCCTAAAGGAGGCCAAGGCAATCGCAGCGCCGCGTGCTCCCCTGCACGCAACGCGCTTTGCCGGCTCGGCTCGGCCCGGCCCACAACAATCGGCCCTTTTCAGGGCCACCACACAAACCTACGTCCAAAGCAAAATTTCAGTCGTCCTCGCCGCACCTTGTTTTGTTTTAACTTTGCACTTTCACAGCACAGCCGCCGCCGGCGCACGTCCGCCATCTTGTCGTCCACACAGCCCGTGTGGCCCAACAAACACACACACACACATTCATTTTGCACGGTCGCAGTCGCCTTCCAAACGACAACGGCAGCAATAATGACCATTGTTACAGGGAGGCGTGTCGACACACCGCCCTCCACTCCCGCGCGCAACCGCCGTCGACACGAACGAAACAGCTGATCCGGCCGCCTGTGCCCACACGCCTTGCCTCGGAAACCCCAACGCCGCCGCAAACACACAGAGCCAAACCACGCAAGCAAATAATCACCGCCTCTCGCACAACAACACACAGCCCGCCATCTCCGTCGCGATCGATACAACGACACACAATAACAAACACAAACGAAGCAGCTCCCACACACAGCCAGCCACATGACACGTTTCCTTTCCTTCTCCCCTCCCAGTCACATCACGTCGCTCAAACGGAAAGAAAGAAACAAACAAACAACACAGACTCTTTCGCACTTTTCAACTTCCGAACAGTGTGGTGGCCCTGAAAAGGGCCGTTTTCTAGTCTCTCCCACCCACAAGCACGGCCGCGGGAAGGCCAGCGCCCGCTGCGACGCAGCCTAACCGCCGAAACCGTACAGGGTGCGCCCCTGCCTCTTCAGGGCGTACACCACGTCCATGGCCGTCACAGTCTTGCGCTTGGCGTGCTCAGTGTACGTCACCGCGTCGCGGATCACGTTCTCCAGGAACACCTTCAGCACCCCGCGGGTCTCCTCGTAGATCAGACCAGAGATGCGCTTCACGCCGCCCCTGCGAGCCAGGCGGCGGATGGCGGGCTTCGTGATGCCCTGGATGTTGTCGCGCAACACCTTGCGGTGCCGCTTGGCGCCACCCTTGCCGAGCCCCTTTCCTCCCTTGCCGCGGCCTGTCATCCTTCCTTCCTCGGGCAAAGCAAAACGTGCACAAACAGCAGCTGCAGCGGCTGGCGAGTCGGCTACGGTCTGCGCCCAGCGCGCCCGCCGCCCCCCTATATAGACTCTGGCCCGCCCTCCCCCCACCACGCGCAACCGAGGGCATATAAGCGCAGCACGGAGGCGCGCGGGCCCGTTGTCAAGGCAGCACCGGACGCCGCGCCGCACCTAACCTAACCTCCACGCACGCCGCTCCGCTACCGCTATGGCCCGCACAAAGCAAACGGCCCGCAAGTCCACCGGCGGAAAGGCGCCGCGCAAACAGCTCGCCACCAAGGCGGCGAGGAAGAGCGCGCCCGCCACCGGAGGCGTCAAGAAGCCCCACCGCTACAGGCCGGGCACCGTCGCCCTGCGAGAAATCAGGCGCTACCAGAAGAGCACAGAGCTGCTCATCCGCAAGCTGCCATTCCAGCGCCTAGTGCGCGAGATCGCCCAGGACTTCAAGACCGACCTGCGCTTCCAGAGCTCCGCAGTCATGGCCCTGCAGGAGGCCAGCGAGGCCTACCTCGTCGGCCTCTTCGAAGACACCAACCTGTGCGCAATCCACGCCAAGCGCGTCACCATCATGCCCAAGGACATCCAGCTCGCGCGCCGCATCCGCGGCGAGCGCGCCTAAACCGCGCCGCGGCACCGCACCGCACAAACAAAAACGGCCCTTTTCAGGGCCACTAACATCTCTCCGTCGCGAGCAAACTTTGTCGGTCGCCTGCCTCTCGCCCCGCAACCCAAAAACAACAACCACCACTTCCCGTCCGTCCGCCACACCCGCTCACTCTGCCTGCCTGCTTAGCAGCGCGCAACAATCACACATCATCCCTCCCCGGCGCTCAAAGCGCACAATACCCAACGGCCGACGTCACACCGCACGGGTGGCTGGCCGGCCGGCCGCCGCTTTCGTTTCGAAAACACAAAAACAAACCCGCACTCCACTCCGACGGCCAACGGCCAGGCAGGCGCGCTCGCTCGCTCTACACGCCACCGAAATCCCCGCCGACTCCTTCCACATCTCAACGTGCCCCCCGTTGCAAAACATAACACACACACACACACACACACAAAGGAACAAAACAACAAAGACCAGACACGACTAGACAAGACAGACATCCGAGAAGAACGAACGCAGGCAAGCCAACCAACGTATTCAAACAAAACAACGTGACAGAAAACCAACCGTCGGCCGCCGCCACAAACACGGCGACAATCAACAACAACACCGCTTACCGCTACCGCCGCCCACACCCGCCACCGACCCCCACAATCCAACCACCACGGCACGCAAACAGCATCCCCACGGGCATACAGAAACGCCAGACAGACAGACACCCACACCAAACGCAACACGACAATCAAAACCTTCCCCGACGTGCTTTGATGGCCCTGAGAAGGGCCGTTTTGGGCCGCGCGTCTCTTGCGCGCCACTAGACGACGACGGGGGGTGGGGACGACGGAGTCAAGCGCCAAACCCTTCCTTTCTCCCATCTCTTTCTCCTCTACTCTACTTCTTCTTCTTGGGCGAAGCCTTCGCCTTAGACGGCGTCGTCGCCTTCTTCGGGCGCGGCGCCTTCGGCTTCTTCGTCGGAACCTTGGCGGCCTTCTTCGCCTTCGACGGCGACTTGGCCTTGGCCGGCTTGGCCGCAGCCGCCTTCTTCGCACCCGCGGGAGCGGCCGACGCCGCAGACGCCTTCTTGGCGGCGCCCGCCTTCCGACCGGTCGCCGCCTTCACGCCACCAGCCTTCTTTGCGCCGGCCGCACGGGCGCCCTTCTTCTCCTTGCTGGCCGGAGCGGCGCGCTTCTTCTTGGCACCGCCAGCACGAGCCTTGCCGCCCTCGGCCGCCCCCCCGCCGCCGGCGCCGGCAAGCTTGAACGAGCCGGACGCGCCCTTCCCCTTCGTCTGCACCAGCTCGCCCGCCACGACGGCCGACTTGAGGTACTTCTTGATAAACGGCGCCAGCTTCTCCGCGTCCAGCTTGTAGTGCGCGGCAATGTACTTCTTGATCGCCTGCAGCGACGACCCGCCGCGCTCCTTCAGACTCTTGATGGCGGCCGTCACCATCTCAGAGGTGCGCGGGTGCGCAGGCTTGGCGCGCGGCTTCTTCGCAGACGACGCAGACTTGGCCTTCTTCGTAGTGCCGGTGGCGGCGGGTGCCGCAGCAGTCTCGTTCGTAGCCGCCTGATCTGCCATTTCGACGACGCGCGTAACACACAGCGAGAGCGAGAGCGAGAGCGAGCGGGACGGCAGGCAGGCACGCAAGCACAGCACAGCAGCAGAGCAGAGAATCACAAGGCCCAGCCAGTGTCGCGGGCGGGCGCGGACGGCCGAGAGAGCGGCCGCCACTCTGCGCGCCGCCGCGCCGCGCCTCCCGCGCTTGCTACCGCCCAACGTCCGACAGCCTGTGCGGAGCAGCCCCAAACCTGCGCCACAACCGCCCGCGCCTTTCAAACCACCGAGGATGGGGCTACACACAGCCACACCACAGTCGCCAACCAGTCGCCACGGCAGCGCCGCAAACCACGGCCAAACTGCAGCTACCGCGCGCTACAGCCTGGGTCGGCCCGCCGAGAATCGCCGCCCCCGCCCAAATGCCGCCCCCACAGCCCCAGCCGACGACCCGCCACAATGGCCAAACCTTCGGCAAAACTCCCACACCGTCGCCGCGGCAGCCCGGCCAGCGCGGCCGGCGCCACAGCCACACAAGCCGAGGCGTGCGGCGATGACGGCCGTGCAAACGCGCCTCCGCCGCCCCATCGCCTTCCGTCGCCCTCCCGCCGTTTCCCGATCGGCCCGCAGCCGTCGGGCCACATCGCGCGCCGTCCTCCTCCTCTCGCCCGCCAACATTCACAGCCGTTTATCAACAATTGCCCGCCGCAAACGGACGCCGCCTGCGCAACAGGCGCCGCCGCCCCTCGCCGCTTCCGACCCAACCCCTCGACCGAGGCAAACCGCAATCCGAATCTACAGACCAACCCAATCTGCCGTCAGCACACACGACAGCCGACCTTACACGTTACGCGTTACACATTACGTTTACACGTCTAGGTTAGGTTAGGGTTAGGTGGACGTGGGTTAGGTTAAGGGGACTTGGGTTAGGTTAAGCGTCAAACTTAGGTTAAGCATTCAAACACGTCAGGCGTCAGAGGTTAGGTTAGGTTACACGTTAGGTTAAGGGGTCAGTGCTAGGTTAAAAAAAAGCGTTCAAACGTGAGGCGTCAGCCGGACAGCTTACCTTACGTAGACGTTAGGGGCTCACAGGCTGAGCTCACCTCGCCACACCACAGGTTAGGTTCGGTTCGCTCGGCTCAGCGTAAAGCGCCGAGGTCAGGGTTACGTTCGTTCACCTTCGGGCGCCACACTTTCGGTTGAAAGGTCGCGACGGGACGACGTCGGCAGGCACGCCGCAAACGAACAAAAACGTACAGACGACGTCGAAAACCGCCGACAGACGGGGGAGCAGCACGACCACGACCAGATACCGAGCGCGAACGAGACACACGCGAACCACCCCCACCGGCCAAAGGGCACCACACAACAACCCAGAGCACCACGTGTCGACACCAGAGCAACCCGCCGCTCACGCGACATGGCTGGCACCGAAGGGCAACCGCCCGCAACTGCGCTTTCCGCGCCGGCCCGGATGCACGTCGTGCTACAACAACACCACTACCGTACACAGCCGCTGTTCACAACATCACTATCATGCGCGCCCGCGGCTCGCCGCCGTCGCAGTCGCAGCCCCAACGCCAGCACTTTTGCACCACCATTCACACGCACCGCAACACAGCTCGCCGACACAGCCGAACAAAACAAACACCACACAACAACAGCAACAACGCCGCCGCCTCTACTTGTGCCGGCGACCCACCCCGCCGATGGCGCACCTTTCGCCAGCCGGCAATCGACACACACGCACCCACCCACCCCCCGGGGCCCAGTGCAAAAAAAAAACACACAAAAACAAAAAAACCAAACAAAAACAAAACGACACGGGAAGCGCACACCGCCACTTCGCGCGCACGCCACCAACCAGTCGTCGTCTCAAAATAACAAACACAAAAAAAAAATAAACTAACAACTAGGGCAACACGAAACAAAAAACGCCTCGCACGAACCGCCCACAAAAAGGACAAGCACACGCACAGCCTCTGCTGACGACCACGACGCAGCGGCACGCTGCTCCTGTCCCGCGCCCCGCGCCCCACTCGAGTCACAACTCACGCGACACCGTCAACGACGGGCTCGCTTCCCGCAACCTACCACCTTTCCGCCACGACGCACAGCCCCAGCCCCACCCGACGACGCGCCCGTGGCAACGACTGCACTTTCACCACCGCCTCCCCCTTCCCCCCCAAAACACACACACACACACACACACACACACACACACACACACACACACAGCCAGCCAAAAACGCACTCGCGACCCACACATGCACACGCCAACCAGTCAACGTCGACAACCACACGCAAGGCTCGAAACGAAACCGGCGTCCTTCCACGTTGCCATCAAGCTACGCGACACAAGACACAAGGAACCAACACAACAGCCGGCCCCACTAATTCCCCACTCTCACGCCGCAAAAAGCACACCGAAACCGCCAAACGCACGCACATTCCCCTTCGCACTGACACCGACCGGCTCGCTACCACACACCTCTCGGCAGCCGTTTCACGCCAATTCGCCACACCGCCCACACAGTCGACAAGCGCCCGCCCTGTACGGCACACGCAACGACGCAGCGCAGCAAAGGGCGCCCGCAACACATACCTCTCCTCCCCCTCTCTCTCTCTCTCCGCCGCCCGACGCGCCAACCGCCACACCACACCGCCAGCCACTCGCAAATTGTGCACTGCCACCAGCCACACGTCCAACACGCCGCGCCGCCTCCGGCCACCCGCCAGGGGGCGCTCACGTCCGCGACAACAGCGCGGCCCGCCGGGCCGGGCCGGGCCGGGCCGAACCGAACCGAGCCGCCGCTGCTCTGCACTCGGCACGGCCACACCCTGCTGCAGACCGGGCTCGTCTCTCTGTACGCGTCTGCCTGCGCATCAACACAACACGACCTTTTTTTTTTCCTCTCTCTACCGCCATCCCTTCTTCTCGCGTTTTACTCGTTGTTGCAGCAGCGGCGCACACCTACACATCCACAGCCCCAGCCGAGCCGAGCCGGCCTCACCTCAGGGCCCGCCGCCAGCGTCTCCTCCTCGGGCACAGGTGCGGTGCTGTGGCCGCCCATCCAACCGCATTGCTGGCCGTCCAGCCGCCAGGCGTTCCCACTGCCGCGAGCCACGCCGCGCACCGACCCTGCTGCAGAAAACGAAGCATAGCCAGAGACCGACCGATACACAAAGCAAGCCGTCGCCTCGCCTCTTGTCCTTCCTGCCTTCCTTCCGCCCCCGCCCTTCTCACACCACCGCCTCTCCACTTTCGCCCCCCCCTCCTCCTTTTTTTTTTTTTTTTTGTTTTCTTCTTTCTTTCTTTCTTTCTTTCTTTCTTTGGCCCTCTCTCCTTCCCGCCATGGCGGTTACGGCACCGCCTGCAGCGGCAGATTTTGTGCGCCCACACGCCTACTCCTACCACCATTAACCTCGCCCTGCCCTGCCCATCAACGTCGCAGTCGAACCGACGCTTGCCAACACACTGCCGACGTTCCTTTCTCTTTTCGGCCTACGCCCATTACGCGCCGCCGCCACAGCACCTTCCCTTCCCACAACACACCGACGTCATCACACGCACCCAAAACAGGGGCCACGACCGTGTTCCTCGCCCACTCCCGTCCCGCACGGTACGCACATTCCCAACTATTACCGCGCACCCTCCCTTTCCAATCTGTGTGTCTCTGTGTCTGTGTCCTGTCCGCGCGTGACGCCTCTCAACATCCGCCGTCCCCCGTCCCGTTTTCGCCCCCATGCCGTCGTCGCGCCGCCTCCTCCCCGTCCACCGCCGCCCCTGTCCGCCCCGCACCACACCATACACCGCTGCTTGTCCCGGCCGTTGCCACCAAAGGCGCCGACCGCAAACGCGCCACGCCGCAGCCCCCGTGCGTCTCGCGCTCGCTTGCATCTCCGTGCCGACGCTGCCTCTCTTCCCGCTCGCACTCGACCTCGACAACACAGTCTTTGGCTCCGCCACTGCGTGTTCCGGTGGTACGCACGCTGCAACACGTATGTATTCATTACCAGAGCGATGGCGAGGCATGACAGCATCTCTGTCTGACCAGAGAGTTATTTATCGTTGCTAGTCGGCGCTTGGACCGCGCCAGACGACAGTAGTGGCACGCACCGGGTCGCCAGGAACAGTTGTTATATATATTGTAGCGCGAGTCGGGAGAGGTAGTAGTCGGTCGACAGTAGTAGCGGGTGGACGGTTGTACTGAGCGGGCGTCGGCGGCGTGCTCTGCTCGTCTCGCGACTCTGGTCACGGTTCGGGACGATGTATAGTATATTGTGTTATAATCAAAAGGTAGTGTGAAGCTGCATTTTGCGCAAATCTGATAACGTATGTTCATTGTACTTATTTTGTTCAACGACAAAAAGCCCCACTATTACTTTTTTCTAAAGTAACTTTTGTCTTTTAACGAAAAACATTCACTTTTTAAAGACTACTTCCTATGGCATTTCCCTCCAAGGAGTGCAATTAATTACCAGCCAGCACTCATTCATTGCACACAGCTGTGTAAGGGGTATCTACAATTGAGGAGCGGATACAAATGCAATTTTATGTTTTGTTTTTTTTTTTTTTTTGTGCGTTGTAACCTCCCCGCAAAATTTAAAATAATGGACAATGTTATTTACGGATGCTAATGGACATTGCGCTAATTGTAACCTCGCCCACAATGAGAGGTATTGAAAATGGCAACAAAAATGTTAAATTCGCAATCTGACTCAAATATAAATTCTTCACAACATTTAAAAGTCCGTTCAGTGACAAGAAACTTCAATTAAACCGAAATATCGGTCTTTGGCCCTGTGCAAAACAATCAGAATTAAAGTCTTACCTCAGAATAAATGGATGTCACATTTCTGCTCTTGTTTGTTGCGCAGCGCTTGGAGGAACTGCATTGCAAATAATAATATTCTCTTTTTTTTTTGTGATTTTAGTGAAATTTTTCTTCAAAGAAGTGGAATGAAATGTGAAGTGCAACGAACTCTTCAGTTCAATAAAAAATTAAATGTTTGAAAAATGCTTTTGAAATAAAAATTATTATTGGGGAACTTGTTGGAGAATAATTACAATAAATAAAATTGTTCATTATCTAATGATTATATTAATTAACAGTATACCTTATTCACCATCTTGACCAGTGTTGCCGACCGCCTACATCACACAACCGCACTCGGCTGCTACTACTGACCGACCGCTCTGCATGACGACTATTAGCGTACTGCACGCGACGACTACTGACAGAGTACAGCCCTCAACTAGACAGACCTACAGACTCGCAACGACCGACCGACTGACTGACTGACTGACTGAGAACCGCTCGCAACACTCGCGCGGTCCAGCGCAAACTCTCTGGTCACAGATGCTACAATGTCTCGCCATCGCTGCTATGTTACATACGTGTTTCAGTGTCTTTTTCATTGGGGTGACGATCTTTGGCTCTTTTTATTCTGAATACAGGGCCAAAGGTCAACGCTGCTGCCCTTATACAATTTATCAGGTTTCATTATGTCTGTTGCAATGTTACATACGGTTCATTCTTTCATTAATATTATCGTTGGGTTTGTTTTGTAGGGACGTTAACATTCTGGCACATTTCTATTATCATCGGACTCTCTGCTATTTGTGCAGGGAGGTTATACCTGGGTCCATTTCCATTTCCATTTACATTCTAATATTGATAGACTTTTTGTTTTCTTTTTTGTTTCTTGTTGTTTTTCCTTCTTTTTTTTGTTGTTTTTTTTTTTGTTTGTTTTGTTTTTCCCGCTCTCACCACCACCGCCGCATCACGCCTCCCGTTTTCTTGGTTTCTTTTCTGTTCTTCAACTGCTTCAACATCACCGCGCCCCATTTCCACACCACAGCCATCAGCCTCCAAGACGGGCAGGCGCAGTGTGCCATTTCCGGCGCACAAGCACACCCGTACGGTACTCTCCTCGCCCCCACGCCACCAACAACACAGCGACCACGCGGCTGTCAGGCACGGCACGGCACGGCACGGCACCGGCGAAATGCGCCGCCCCCGCCCCTCCGCGCATCCGTCCGTCTCGCCACGTTCACTGACAGCCGCGTCTGCGGCTACACCACGACAACCACAACACAACACCGCTCCCCTCCCTGGCAACTCATTGTTTTTCTCCTCCTCTTTTGCACAAACCACAACGCCGAGCACAGGCGCAAGCCACCCACACCGCGCCCCTCCCCGTCCCGCCTTTCTTTGGCCGCCGCTCCTCGTTTGCCCCCTCCCATCTCCCGAAATGCCATGCCAGCAGCGTTACGCATGCCCCTCCCCTGTCCACACAACACTACCGCCAAACGAACAGCCTTCCGGGCCACATGCAGGGCACGCCCACCTCCAAACACTGCCAATTCACGGACGCACACACACACACACACACTTTCTCGACACCTTTCTGTACGGAGGGTGCGTCATCTCGACCGTGACAGAGTGACGCCAACTATCGACGATCCATTTCCCCCCACTGGTGAAACATGTCCACTAACACCTACATACATCATTCAAGTACACAGACAATAGCATACACACAATGGGAGGGCACACGAACATGGACGGCACGGCACTGTCATACACTCTTCCTCACAACCATATCAACAAACGTTACGTACATCCGGGAAAGCGAAAGCGAAAGCGAAAGCGAAAGCAAAAGCAAAAGCAAAAGCAAAGCCCAATGCAGCCGTCAAAGGTAACGTTCACCACGGCAGACACTTGCAGCCGCGCCGCCGTTAAACGCATTTCAGTGCGGCTCCAATACGCCTCCGACACGGGAACGTTCCGTTGCTCTACGAATGCGTTTCTCCCCTTTTTCCCTTCCTCTCTCTTTTGCCCCCCCTCCTTGCACTCTTGCCTCATTCCTCACGTTCTGCCCAGACATTCGACCGATCAAAGTCAACCTTTCGTCACCGTTCTCAGCGCGACGGTGTACAACAGTATGACGGGTGTGCCCAAGACTTCGGTTCAGTTGCGTGACGCCGGTCTATCGCGCCGATCGACAGTTACTCAGGGGGCGACGGATCGGACCACGTCACCGACACACAAAACACTTTCAAACAAACACATACATACCGGATGGACACAGACAAACACGTGTACAGACATTCGCCAAACAAACGACGACCGCCGCCGCCGCCGCCGCCGCCGCCGCCGCCGTCTAGCGTCGCGCTTACTGTACTGCACTGGACACGCGTGCATCTTGAATGACGACATCGGTGTGCGTGCGTCGTACGCAATCAGTCAGACACGGCTATCAAAAATCAGAGTCGAATGGTACATCATCGTGCGTGTCGCCGTACACGTACAGTACAATACAACAACAATGCGTCTTAATGGCACGTTCAATTTCAACGTCACTCACACACCTCCACGCTGCAGTTACGTCGCACCATTGTCAAACTCGGCGTACAGCAAAGGGAATAGTGGGCGGCAAAAAAAAACCAAACAAAAACATTTCACATTTCACCCTCGCCATGTATGATGTGCAAAAAACAAACCCGCAAACGGCCGTCGTTACGGTGACACAAAAGTCGCCGATCGCACTGTCCCCCCTCGCAGACAGGTAACACACACACACCACCACCAATGGGTCAAAACCACTCCAACGAGGCGTGCCACCATTCCACGCCACGGCGACCAACCTCGTGGCCGTCCCCCGCAACACGCTTTGACGCGCCCCCCCCCCACCCACAATCAAAATGCACACATACATCACAGCCGTCCACACAAACAACAACAACAACAATTCCGCCCTTCCCGCAAAAGGCAAGTTGGTGGCCCTGAAAAGGGCCGTTTTGCCGCTCTCGCAACGGAGGAGCCTTCTCCATCCTTCCTTCCACTCCAGAGCCACCTCCTTACTTGGAGCTCGTGTACTTGGTCACCGCCTTCGTGCCCTCGCTCACGGCGTGCTTGGCCAGCTCGCCAGGCAGCAACAGCCGCACAGCGGTCTGGATCTCGCGGGACGTGATGGTCGAGCGCTTGTTGTAGTGCGCCAGGCGAGAAGCCTCGGCCGCAATGCGCTCGAAAATGTCGTTCACGAAGCTGTTCATGATGCTCATCGCCTTCGACGAGATGCCCGTGTCAGGGTGCACCTGCTTCAGCACCTTGTAGATGTAGATGGCATAGCTCTCCTTCCTCTTGCGCTTCTTCTTCTTGTCGCCCTTCGAAATGTTCTTCTGCGCCTTGCCAGCCTTCTTGGCGGCCTTCCCGCTAGTCTTGGGCGGCATCTCGAACGAACGTACGGCAGCAGCAACACCAGTAGCAAGCGCTCCGCTCTAGTCAGCGTCTCCCCACACAGTGGCACCCGCCGCCAGCCGCCGCCGCACCTTTACCAGCTCGCCCTGTTGCGGCCGCCGACCAATGGGGCGCGCGCGCAACCGGCCGCCGCACCCGAGCCCATAAAGCACCCCCACCCCGGCTGCGCCGGCACGCACTCCGCTGCTCGACTCGCTGCCGCTCGCACCGGTCGTTTTCGTTTCCGTTTCGTGTGCACCGTCGCTAGCCCATCGCCATGTCCGGACGCGGAAAGGGAGGCAAAGTCAAGGGCAAGTCAAAGTCCCGCTCAAGCAGGGCTGGGCTCCAGTTCCCGGTCGGCAGAATCCACCGCCTCCTGCGCAAGGGAAACTACGCAGAGCGCGTCGGCGCCGGGGCGCCCGTCTACCTCGCCGCCGTCATGGAGTACCTCGCGGCTGAGGTGCTCGAGCTGGCCGGAAACGCGGCCCGCGACAACAAGAAGACGCGCATCATCCCGCGCCACCTGCAGCTTGCCATCCGCAACGACGAGGAGCTCAACAAGCTCCTGTCGGGCGTCACCATCGCACAGGGTGGTGTCCTGCCCAACATCCAGGCCGTCCTGCTGCCAAAGAAGACCGAGAAGAAGGCCTAAAGGAGGCCAAGGCAATCGCAGCGCCGCGTGCTCCCCTGCACGCAACGCGCTTTGCCGGCTCGGCTCGGCCCGGCCCACAACAATCGGCCCTTTTCAGGGCCACCACACAAACCTACGTCCAAAGCAAAATTTCAGTCGTCCTCGCCGCACCTTGTTTTGTTTTAACTTTGCACTTTCACAGCACAGCCGCCGCCGGCGCACGTCCGCCATCTTGTCGTCCACACAGCCCGTGTGGCCCAACAAACACACACACACACATTCATTTTGCACGGTCGCAGTCGCCTTCCAAACGACAACGGCAGCAATAATGACCATTGTTACAGGGAGGCGTGTCGACACACCGCCCTCCACTCCCGCGCGCAACGGCTGTCGACACGAACGAAACAGCTGATCCGGCCGCCTGTGCCCACACGCCTTGCCTCGGAAACCCCAACGCCGCCGCAAACACACAGAGCCAAACCACGCAAGCAAATAATCACCGCCTCTCGCACAACAACACACAGCCCGCCATCTCCGTCGCGATCGATACAACGACACACAATAACAAACACAAACGAAGCAGCTCCCACACACAGCCAGCCACATGACACGTTTCCTTTCCTTCTCCCCTCCCAGTCACATCACGTCGCTCAAACGGAAAGAAAGAAACAAACAAACAACACAGACTCTTTCGCACTTTTCAACTTCCGAACAGTGTGGTGGCCCTGAAAAGGGCCGTTTTCTAGTCTCTCCCACCCACAAGCACGGCCGCGGGAAGGCCAGCGCCCGCTGCGACGCAGCCTAACCGCCGAAACCGTACAGGGTGCGCCCCTGCCTCTTCAGGGCGTACACCACGTCCATGGCCGTCACAGTCTTGCGCTTGGCGTGCTCAGTGTACGTCACCGCGTCGCGGATCACGTTCTCCAGGAACACCTTCAGCACCCCGCGGGTCTCCTCGTAGATCAGACCAGAGATGCGCTTCACGCCGCCCCTGCGAGCCAGGCGGCGGATGGCGGGCTTCGTGATGCCCTGGATGTTGTCGCGCAACACCTTGCGGTGCCGCTTGGCGCCACCCTTGCCGAGCCCCTTTCCTCCCTTGCCGCGGCCTGTCATCCTTCCTTCCTCGGGCAAAGCAAAACGTGCACAAACAGCAGCTGCAGCGGCTGGCGAGTCGGCTACGGTCTGCGCCCAGCGCGCCCGCCGCCCCCCTATATAGACTCTGGCCCGCCCTCCCCCCACCACGCGCAACCGAGGGCATATAAGCGCAGCACGGAGGCGCGCGGGCCCGTTGTCAAGGCAGCACCGGACGCCGCGCCGCACCTAACCTCCACGCACGCCGCTCCGCTACCGCTATGGCCCGCACAAAGCAAACGGCCCGCAAGTCCACCGGCGGAAAGGCGCCGCGCAAACAGCTCGCCACCAAGGCGGCGAGGAAGAGCGCGCCCGCCACCGGAGGCGTCAAGAAGCCCCACCGCTACAGGCCGGGCACCGTCGCCCTGCGAGAAATCAGGCGCTACCAGAAGAGCACAGAGCTGCTCATCCGCAAGCTGCCATTCCAGCGCCTAGTGCGCGAGATCGCCCAGGACTTCAAGACCGACCTGCGCTTCCAGAGCTCCGCAGTCATGGCCCTGCAGGAGGCCAGCGAGGCCTACCTCGTCGGCCTCTTCGAAGACACCAACCTGTGCGCAATCCACGCCAAGCGCGTCACCATCATGCCCAAGGACATCCAGCTCGCGCGCCGCATCCGCGGCGAGCGCGCCTAAACCGCGCCGCGGCACCGCACCGCACAAACAAAAACGGCCCTTTTCAGGGCCACTAACATCTCTCCGTCGCGAGCAAACTTTGTCGGTCGCCTGCCTCTCGCCCCGCAACCCAAAAACAACAACCACCACTTCCCGTCCGTCCGCCACACCCGCTCACTCTGCCTGCCTGCTTAGCAGCGCGCAACAATCACACATCATCCCTCCCCGGCGCTCAAAGCGCACAATACCCAACGGCCGACGTCACACCGCACGGGTGGCTGGCCGGCCGGCCGCCGCTTTCGTTTCGAAAACACAAAAACAAACCCGCACTCCACTCCGACGGCCAACGGCCAGGCAGGCGCGCTCGCTCGCTCTACACGCCACCGAAATCCCCGCCGACTCCTTCCACATCTCAACGTGCCCCCCGTTGCAAAACATAACACACACACACACACACACAAAGGAACAAAACAACAAAGACCAGACACGACTAGACAAGACAGACATCCGAGAAGAACGAACGCAGGCAAGCCAACCAACGTATTCAAACAAAACAACGTGACAGAAAACCAACCGTCGGCCGCCGCCACAAACACGGCGACAATCAACAACAACACCGCTTACCGCTACCGCCGCCCACACCCGCCACCGACCCCCGCAATCCAACCACCACGGCACGCAAACAGCATCCCCACGGGCATACAGAAACGCCAGACAGACAGACACCCACACCAAACGCAACACGACAATCAAAACCTTCCCCGACGTGCTTTGATGGCCCTGAGAAGGGCCGTTTTGGGCCGCGCGTCTCTTGCGCGCCACTAGACGACGACGGGGGGTGGGGACGACGGAGTCAAGCGCCAAACCCTTCCTTTCTCCCATCTCTTTCTCCTCTACTCTACTTCTTCTTCTTGGGCGAAGCCTTCGCCTTAGACGGCGTCGTCGCCTTCTTCGGGCGCGGCGCCTTCGGCTTCTTCGTCGGAACCTTGGCGGCCTTCTTCGCCTTCGACGGCGACTTGGCCTTGGCCGGCTTGGCCGCAGCCGCCTTCTTCGCACCCGCGGGAGCGGCCGACGCCGCAGACGCCTTCTTGGCGGCGCCCGCCTTCCGACCGGTCGCCGCCTTCACGCCACCAGCCTTCTTTGCGCCGGCCGCACGGGCGCCCTTCTTCTCCTTGCTGGCCGGAGCGGCGCGCTTCTTCTTGGCACCGCCAGCACGAGCCTTGCCGCCCTCGGCCGCCCCCCCGCCGCCGGCGCCGGCAAGCTTGAACGAGCCGGACGCGCCCTTCCCCTTCGTCTGCACCAGCTCGCCCGCCACGACGGCCGACTTGAGGTACTTCTTGATAAACGGCGCCAGCTTCTCCGCGTCCAGCTTGTAGTGCGCGGCAATGTACTTCTTGATCGCCTGCAGCGACGACCCGCCGCGCTCCTTCAGACTCTTGATGGCGGCCGTCACCATCTCAGAGGTGCGCGGGTGCGCAGGCTTGGCGCGCGGCTTCTTCGCAGACGACGCAGACTTGGCCTTCTTCGTAGTGCCGGTGGCGGCGGGTGCCGCAGCAGTCTCGTTCGTAGCCGCCTGATCTGCCATTTCGACGACGCGCGTAACACACAGCGAGAGCGAGAGCGAGAGCGAGCGGGACGGCAGGCAGGCACGCAAGCACAGCACAGCAGCAGAGCAGAGAATCACAAGGCCCAGCCAGTGTCGCGGGCGGGCGCGGACGGCCGAGAGAGCGGCCGCCACTCTGCGCGCCGCCGCGCCGCGCCTCCCGCGCTTGCTACCGCCCAACGTCCGACAGCCTGTGCGGAGCAGCCCCAAACCTGCGCCACAACCGCCCGCGCCTTTCAAACCACCGAGGATGGGGCTACACACAGCCACACCACAGTCGCCAACCAGTCGCCACGGCAGCGCCGCAAACCACGGCCAAACTGCAGCTACCGCGCGCTACAGCCTGGGTCGGCCCGCCGAGAATCGCCGCCCCCGCCCAAATGCCGCCCCCACAGCCCCAGCCGACGACCCGCCACAATGGCCAAACCTTCGGCAAAACTCCCACACCGTCGCCGCGGCAGCCCGGCCAGCGCGGCCGGCGCCACAGCCACACAAGCCGAGGCGTGCGGCGATGACGGCCGTGCAAACGCGCCTCCGCCGCCCCATCGCCTTCCGTCGCCCTCCCGCCGTTTCCCGATCGGCCCGCAGCCGTCGGGCCACATCGCGCGCCGTCCTCCTCCTCTCGCCCGCCAACATTCACAGCCGTTTATCAACAATTGCCCGCCGCAAACGGACGCCGCCTGCGCAACAGGCGCCGCCGCCCCTCGCCGCTTCCGACCCAACCCCTCGACCGAGGCAAACCGCAATCCGAATCTACAGACCAACCCAATCTGCCGTCAGCACACACGACAGCCGACCTTACACGTTACGCGTTACACATTACGTTTACACGTCTAGGTTAGGTTAGGGTTAGGTGGACGTGGGTTAGGTTAAGGGGACTTGGGTTAGGTTAAGCGTCAAACTTAGGTTAAGCATTCAAACACGTCAGGCGTCAGAGGTTAGGTTAGGTTACACGTTAGGTTAAGGGGTCAGTGCTAGGTTAAAAAAAAGCGTTCAAACGTGAGGCGTCAGCCGGACAGCTTACCTTACGTAGACGTTAGGGGCTCACAGGCTGAGCTCACCTCGCCACACCACAGGTTAGGTTCGGTTCGCTCGGCTCAGCGTAAAGCGCCGAGGTCAGGGTTACGTTCGTTCACCTTCGGGCGCCACACTTTCGGTTGAAAGGTCGCGACGGGACGACGTCGGCAGGCACGCCGCAAACGAACAAAAACGTACAGACGACGTCGAAAACCGCCGACAGACGGGGGAGCAGCACGACCACGACCAGATACCGAGCGCGAACGAGACACACGCGAACCACCCCCACCGGCCAAAGGGCACCACACAACAACCCAGAGCACCACGTGTCGACACCAGAGCAACCCGCCGCTCACGCGACATGGCTGGCACCGAAGGGCAACCGCCCGCAACTGCGCTTTCCGCGCCGGCCCGGATGCACGTCGTGCTACAACAACACCACTACCGTACACAGCCGCTGTTCACAACATCACTATCATGCGCGCCCGCGGCTCGCCGCCGTCGCAGTCGCAGCCCCAACGCCAGCACTTTTGCACCACCATTCACACGCACCGCAACACAGCTCGCCGACACAGCCGAACAAAACAAACACCACACAACAACAGCAACAACGCCGCCGCCTCTACTTGTGCCGGCGACCCACCCCGCCGATGGCGCACCTTTCGCCAGCCGGCAATCGACACACACGCACCCACCCACCCCCCGGGGCCCAGTGCAAAAAAAAAACACACAAAAACAAAAAAACCAAACAAAAACAAAACGACACGGGAAGCGCACACCGCCACTTCGCGCGCACGCCACCAACCAGTCGTCGTCTCAAAATAACAAACACAAAAAAAAAATAAACTAACAACTAGGGCAACACGAAACAAAAAACGCCTCGCACGAACCGCCCACAAAAAGGACAAGCACACGCACAGCCTCTGCTGACGACCACGACGCAGCGGCACGCTGCTCCTGTCCCGCGCCCCGCGCCCCACTCGAGTCACAACTCACGCGACACCGTCAACGACGGGCTCGCTTCCCGCAACCTACCACCTTTCCGCCACGACGCACAGCCCCAGCCCCACCCGACGACGCGCCCGTGGCAACGACTGCACTTTCACCACCGCCTCCCCCTTCCCCCCCAAAACACACACACACACACACACACACACACACACACACACACACACACACAGCCAGCCAAAAACGCACTCGCGACCCACACATGCACACGCCAACCAGTCAACGTCGACAACCACACGCAAGGCTCGAAACGAAACCGGCGTCCTTCCACGTTGCCATCAAGCTACGCGACACAAGACACAAGGAACCAACACAACAGCCGGCCCCACTAATTCCCCACTCTCACGCCGCAAAAAGCACACCGAAACCGCCAAACGCACGCACATTCCCCTTCGCACTGACACCGACCGGCTCGCTACCACACACCTCTCGGCAGCCGTTTCACGCCAATTCGCCACACCGCCCACACAGTCGACAAGCGCCCGCCCTGTACGGCACACGCAACGACGCAGCGCAGCAAAGGGCGCCCGCAACACATACCTCTCCTCCCCCTCTCTCTCTCTCTCCGCCGCCCGACGCGCCAACCGCCACACCACACCGCCAGCCACTCGCAAATTGTGCACTGCCACCAGCCACACGTCCAACACGCCGCGCCGCCTCCGGCCACCCGCCAGGGGGCGCTCACGTCCGCGACAACAGCGCGGCCCGCCGGGCCGGGCCGGGCCGGGCCGAACCGAACCGAGCCGCCGCTGCTCTGCACTCGGCACGGCCACACCCTGCTGCAGACCGGGCTCGTCTCTCTGTACGCGTCTGCCTGCGCATCAACACAACACGACCTTTTTTTTTTCCTCTCTCTACCGCCATCCCTTCTTCTCGCGTTTTACTCGTTGTTGCAGCAGCGGCGCACACCTACACATCCACAGCCCCAGCCGAGCCGAGCCGGCCTCACCTCAGGGCCCGCCGCCAGCGTCTCCTCCTCGGGCACAGGTGCGGTGCTGTGGCCGCCCATCCAACCGCATTGCTGGCCGTCCAGCCGCCAGGCGTTCCCACTGCCGCGAGCCACGCCGCGCACCGACCCTGCTGCAGAAAACGAAGCATAGCCAGAGACCGACCGATACACAAAGCAAGCCGTCGCCTCGCCTCTTGTCCTTCCTGCCTTCCTTCCGCCCCCGCCCTTCTCACACCACCGCCTCTCCACTTTCGCCCCCCCCTCCTCCTTTTTTTTTTTTTTTTTGTTTTCTTCTTTCTTTCTTTCTTTCTTTCTTTCTTTGGCCCTCTCTCCTTCCCGCCATGGCGGTTACGGCACCGCCTGCAGCGGCAGATTTTGTGCGCCCACACGCCTACTCCTACCACCATTAACCTCGCCCTGCCCTGCCCATCAACGTCGCAGTCGAACCGACGCTTGCCAACACACTGCCGACGTTCCTTTCTCTTTTCGGCCTACGCCCATTACGCGCCGCCGCCACAGCACCTTCCCTTCCCACAACACACCGACGTCATCACACGCACCCAAAACAGGGGCCACGACCGTGTTCCTCGCCCACTCCCGTCCCGCACGGTACGCACATTCCCAACTATTACCGCGCACCCTCCCTTTCCAATCTGTGTGTCTCTGTGTCTGTGTCCTGTCCGCGCGTGACGCCTCTCAACATCCGCCGTCCCCCGTCCCGTTTTCGCCCCCATGCCGTCGTCGCGCCGCCTCCTCCCCGTCCACCGCCGCCCCTGTCCGCCCCGCACCACACCATACACCGCTGCTTGTCCCGGCCGTTGCCACCAAAGGCGCCGACCGCAAACGCGCCACGCCGCAGCCCCCGTGCGTCTCGCGCTCGCTTGCATCTCCGTGCCGACGCTGCCTCTCTTCCCGCTCGCACTCGACCTCGACAACACAGTCTTTGGCTCCGCCACTGCGTGTTCCGGTGGTACGCACGCTGCAACACGTATGTATTCATTACCAGAGCGATGGCGAGGCATGACAGCATCTCTGTCTGACCAGAGAGTTATTTATCGTTGCTAGTCGGCGCTTGGACCGCGCCAGACGACAGTAGTGGCACGCACCGGGTCGCCAGGAACAGTTGTTATATATATTGTAGCGCGAGTCGGGAGAGGTAGTAGTCGGTCGACAGTAGTAGCGGGTGGACGGTTGTACTGAGCGGGCGTCGGCGGCGTGCTCTGCTCGTCTCGCGACTCTGGTCACGGTTCGGGACGATGTATAGTATATTGTGTTATAATCAAAAGGTAGTGTGAAGCTGCATTTTGCGCAAATCTGATAACGTATGTTCATTGTACTTATTTTGTTCAACGACAAAAAGCCCCACTATTACTTTTTTCTAAAGTAACTTTTGTCTTTTAACGAAAAACATTCACTTTTTAAAGACTACTTCCTATGGCATTTCCCTCCAAGGAGTGCAATTAATTACCAGCCAGCACTCATTCATTGCACACAGCTGTGTAAGGGGTATCTACAATTGAGGAGCGGATACAAATGCAATTTTTTGTTTTGTTTTTTTTTTTTTTGTGCGTTGTAACCTCCCCGCAAAATTTAAAATAATGGACAATGTTATTTACGGATGCTAATGGACATTGCGCTAATTGTAACCTCGCCCACAATGAGAGGTATTGAAAATGGCAACAAAAATGTTAAATTCGCAATCTGACTCAAATATAAATTCTTCACAACATTTAAAAGTCCGTTCAGTGACAAGAAACTTCAATTAAACCGAAATATCGGTCTTTGGCCCTGTGCAAAACAATCAGAATTAAAGTCTTACCTCAGAATAAATGGATGTCACATTTCTGCTCTTGTTTGTTGCGCAGCGCTTGGAGGAACTGCATTGCAAATAATAATATTCTCTTTTTTTTTTGTGATTTTAGTGAAATTTTTCTTCAAAGAAGTGGAATGAAATGTGAAGTGCAACGAACTCTTCAGTTCAATAAAAAATTAAATGTTTGAAAAATGCTTTTGAAATAAAAATTATTATTGGGGAACTTGTTGGAGAATAATTACAATAAATAAAATTGTTCATTATCTAATGATTATATTAATTAACAGTATACCTTATTCACCATCTTGACCAGTGTTGCCGACCGCCTACATCACACAACCGCACTCGGCTGCTACTACTGACCGACCGCTCTGCATGACGACTATTAGCGTACTGCACGCGACGACTACTGACAGAGTACAGCCCTCAACTAGACAGACCTACAGACTCGCAACGACCGACCGACTGACTGACTGACTGACTGAGAACCGCTCGCAACACTCGCGCGGTCCAGCGCAAACTCTCTGGTCACAGATGCTACAATGTCTCGCCATCGCTGCTATGTTACATACGTGTTTCAGTGTCTTTTTCATTGGGGTGACGATCTTTGGCTCTTTTTATTCTGAATACAGGGCCAAAGGTCAACGCTGCTGCCCTTATACAATTTATCAGGTTTCATTATGTCTGTTGCAATGTTACATACGGTTCATTCTTTCATTAATATTATCGTTGGGTTTGTTTTGTAGGGACGTTAACATTCTGGCACATTTCTATTATCATCGGACTCTCTGCTATTTGTGCAGGGAGGTTATACCTGGGTCCATTTCCATTTCCATTTACATTCTAATATTGATAGACTTTTTGTTTTCTTTTTTGTTTCTTGTTGTTTTTCCTTCTTTTTTTTGTTGTTTTTTTTTTTGTTTGTTTTGTTTTTCCCGCTCTCACCACCACCGCCGCATCACGCCTCCCGTTTTCTTGGTTTCTTTTCTGTTCTTCAACTGCTTCAACATCACCGCGCCCCATTTCCACACCACAGCCATCAGCCTCCAAGACGGGCAGGCGCAGTGTGCCATTTCCGGCGCACAAGCACACCCGTACGGTACTCTCCTCGCCCCCACGCCACCAACAACACAGCGACCACGCGGCTGTCAGGCACGGCACGGCACGGCACGGCACCGGCGAAATGCGCCGCCCCCGCCCCTCCGCGCATCCGTCCGTCTCGCCACGTTCACTGACAGCCGCGTCTGCGGCTACACCACGACAACCACAACACAACACCGCTCCCCTCCCTGGCAACTCATTGTTTTTCTCCTCCTCTTTTGCACAAACCACAACGCCGAGCACAGGCGCAAGCCACCCACACCGCGCCCCTCCCCGTCCCGCCTTTCTTTGGCCGCCGCTCCTCGTTTGCCCCCTCCCATCTCCCGAAATGCCATGCCAGCAGCGTTACGCATGCCCCTCCCCTGTCCACACAACACTACCGCCAAACGAACAGCCTTCCGGGCCACATGCAGGGCACGCCCACCTCCAAACACTGCCAATTCACGGACGCACACACACACACACACACTTTCTCGACACCTTTCTGTACGGAGGGTGCGTCATCTCGACCGTGACAGAGTGACGCCAACTATCGACGATCCATTTCCCCCCACTGGTGAAACATGTCCACTAACACCTACATACATCATTCAAGTACACAGACAATAGCATACACACAATGGGAGGGCACACGAACATGGACGGCACGGCACTGTCATACACTCTTCCTCACAACCATATCAACAAACGTTACGTACATCCGGGAAAGCGAAAGCGAAAGCGAAAGCGAAAGCAAAAGCAAAAGCAAAAGCAAAGCCCAATGCAGCCGTCAAAGGTAACGTTCACCACGGCAGACACTTGCAGCCGCGCCGCCGTTAAACGCATTTCAGTGCGGCTCCAATACGCCTCCGACACGGGAACGTTCCGTTGCTCTACGAATGCGTTTCTCCCCTTTTTCCCTTCCTCTCTCTTTTGCCCCCCCTCCTTGCACTCTTGCCTCATTCCTCACGTTCTGCCCAGACATTCGACCGATCAAAGTCAACCTTTCGTCACCGTTCTCAGCGCGACGGTGTACAACAGTATGACGGGTGTGCCCAAGACTTCGGTTCAGTTGCGTGACGCCGGTCTATCGCGCCGATCGACAGTTACTCAGGGGGCGACGGATCGGACCACGTCACCGACACACAAAACACTTTCAAACAAACACATACATACCGGATGGACACAGACAAACACGTGTACAGACATTCGCCAAACAAACGACGACCGCCGCCGCCGCCGCCGCCGCCGCCGCCGCCGTCTAGCGTCGCGCTTACTGTACTGCACTGGACACGCGTGCATCTTGAATGACGACATCGGTGTGCGTGCGTCGTACGCAATCAGTCAGACACGGCTATCAAAAATCAGAGTCGAATGGTACATCATCGTGCGTGTCGCCGTACACGTACAGTACAATACAACAACAATGCGTCTTAATGGCACGTTCAATTTCAACGTCACTCACACACCTCCACGCTGCAGTTACGTCGCACCATTGTCAAACTCGGCGTACAGCAAAGGGAATAGTGGGCGGCAAAAAAAAACCAAACAAAAACATTTCACATTTCACCCTCGCCATGTATGATGTGCAAAAAACAAACCCGCAAACGGCCGTCGTTACGGTGACACAAAAGTCGCCGATCGCACTGTCCCCCCTCGCAGACAGGTAACACACACACACCACCACCAATGGGTCAAAACCACTCCAACGAGGCGTGCCACCATTCCACGCCACGGCGACCAACCTCGTGGCCGTCCCCCGCAACACGCTTTGACGCGCCCCCCCCCCACCCACAATCAAAATGCACACATACATCACAGCCGTCCACACAAACAACAACAACAACAATTCCGCCCTTCCCGCAAAAGGCAAGTTGGTGGCCCTGAAAAGGGCCGTTTTGCCGCTCTCGCAACGGAGGAGCCTTCTCCATCCTTCCTTCCACTCCAGAGCCACCTCCTTACTTGGAGCTCGTGTACTTGGTCACCGCCTTCGTGCCCTCGCTCACGGCGTGCTTGGCCAGCTCGCCAGGCAGCAACAGCCGCACAGCGGTCTGGATCTCGCGGGACGTGATGGTCGAGCGCTTGTTGTAGTGCGCCAGGCGAGAAGCCTCGGCCGCAATGCGCTCGAAAATGTCGTTCACGAAGCTGTTCATGATGCTCATCGCCTTCGACGAGATGCCCGTGTCAGGGTGCACCTGCTTCAGCACCTTGTAGATGTAGATGGCATAGCTCTCCTTCCTCTTGCGCTTCTTCTTCTTGTCGCCCTTCGAAATGTTCTTCTGCGCCTTGCCAGCCTTCTTGGCGGCCTTCCCGCTAGTCTTGGGCGGCATCTCGAACGAACGTACGGCAGCAGCAACACCAGTAGCAAGCGCTCCGCTCTAGTCAGCGTCTCCCCACACAGTGGCACCCGCCGCCAGCCGCCGCCGCACCTTTACCAGCTCGCCCTGTTGCGGCCGCCGACCAATGGGGCGCGCGCGCAACCGGCCGCCGCACCCGAGCCCATAAAGCACCCCCACCCCGGCTGCGCCGGCACGACCGCTAGCTCAAAGCCAAGACCAAAAAAACCCGCGGACACAAAACCAAAAGCGACAAAAACGCCACAAACAACAAATAAAGACGCACCGATCGACAGACCCCAGCCGCAAGACAACGCTCCACTCCATCAGAACACACAAGAAACGACAGAGGCACACGGAAAAACTGACGAACAAGATGATGACGACCGGGAATGGGAGACAGTAACCAACAAACGCACCCGAAGAAACACGGCAGACAAAACGGACACGCAGATACAACCGGAAACACAAACCAGGGAGGAAATCAAAATAAAAATTGAAAATCTCAACACAGGAGAAACACAGAAGTCGCTGTATGAACAATTCAAAATACTAAACGTACTGCAACACGTACAAGACATGGTCGTGTACCCAAACCGCACAGCAATAGTTACAAGCTTCCACCCTGACATCGAAACAATCATCCATAGGACCATATGCACCCAATACAGACCAGAAGCGAAGGCAACGAGAATACAAAAGCTCAACAGACAAACACAAGCCAAACAGACCGCAGAACCATCACTCAGCGTGGTGATAACTAAGGTAACCCATGATGTTACGGAAAAAGACATAGAGGACGAATTAACAAACCAAGGGCTTGAGTACACGAAAGTAAAAAGAATAACCTCGAGAGAATATGGGAAACCTATACAAAAAATAAGGGTCATAACCCGAAACAAAACAACAGTAGACAACCTGCTCAACAACCATTTTAGAATCTTCCACAAATTCCATCCAGTAGAACAGTCCCATGTACCACCACCACAACCGGCTCAGTGTGCAAGGTGCCACACATTTGAACACACTACCGAGAATTGCAAAAGCAAACCGCTTTGCAACAGATGCGGAGGGCCACACACCATAGCAAATTGCCAGAAAGACATAAATAAACCAACCTGTGTCAACTGCGGCGGACAACATCTATCAACGGACATCAAATGCCCAAAACGACCAAAAACACCAGTGTCAATAGAAGCCACAGCCAAGATCGTCTGCACAGATGAACCGATGGGTGAAACAACAGACGACAAGCAAAAAATACAAATGGTAGTGTGTGAGGACTTCCTCCGAGCGACAACGATGGCACTTATAAACATACTCCCTGACCGAAAGCAACTCGTTGTAACCGCCATGAAAGACATCTCCAAGACATTTTTCAGACGAGAAATGAATGTATCTCAAGCGTGGAACCGCATTCATTTCAGTATTTCCCACACAGAGAGCAACCGAGACACTGTAGGGGAAGATAACAAACAAACAGAAAAACAGCAAGTTCGCTAGCACCAATAGGATGGGTACTAGAATAGGGTTTGTAAATGCGAATGGCTGCAATACCAAAAAACCACTAATCGAACAATTAATCAAGCAGGAAAAGATCCAACTACTGGGGATGACAGAAACTAGGGTGGGGCAAGCACCAATAAACATACTAGACTATATATGCTATCGCAAAGATGACGTGACCGAAGCGAGACACAGAGGATGGGCACATGGCGGAATAGCGATTGTACACCACAAAAAGTTAGCGACCGCCGAGGTTGAACTGCCAAGATGCTTCGACAAGCACAAAGCAATAGTAATAAAAGTAGCAGCCAAGCCATTTAGAGCAATCCACATCGCAGTTATATATGTCCCTCCTACAGAAGAAATCCCAAAGGATCTACTAAAACACATCTGTAACTTAGGGCCCAGCATAATTCTAGGAGACTTCAACGCAAGATCAATTAACTTTGGAGACAAACGGACAAATAGAAACGGAAGACAACTGGAAGAACTGCTAGAAGAAAATCCACACATTCTGAAAATGCATAACACCAAGCCCACGTTCATAAACCACACAGGAGACTCGACACCGGACCACATACTACACACAACAGACTTAGCTAGGCACATAGGAGACGTAGACATCGGAGACAGCATAGGAAGCGACCACCTCCCACTCCTAACGACCACCACAGCTATAAACCCAGAAAGAATGAAACCGACAACAAAAACATACAAAGACAGAAAAAACATAGACAAAAATAAATACATTACCTACATCAAAGAAAACATAAGGACAACACACGAACAGATCAGAAACCAGGAAGAAATGGAGAAACTGAACGACCACATCAAAACAGTAATCAGTGATGCCATCGAAACCAGCGCCCCAACACGAAGAGTTATAGAAGGAGGCGAAAGGATTCCTGCAAATATACTAGAACTTATAAAACAAAAACGAAAAGTATATACGCAATTCAAAGTAAACCGTGACCCAACAATAAAAAACCAGTGGAACCGACTAAATGATCAAGTTAAATTCTTACTGAGACAACACAGAGCCAGAACCCTCAACAACAAGATTCAGAAACTAGATCCCAAAAACCCAGCAGACTTTTGGAAAAAATTTAAACGCATTACACACGAAAAGCAAAACCAAGACCCACCACTAATAATAAACGGAGATATTATACCATGCGAAGAGAAGAAAGCCAATGAATTTATGAAAGTGCTTAAGGAAATATACACACATCCTCAAGACGAGAGGTTTAACGAAGAAACAGAAAAAACAATAGAAACCGAAACAACAAGAACGCTAGAGGAGCCGCAAAACATCGTATATGACAAAGATCAAACAAAACTCATACAAGACATCACATCAAAGGAAATTGAAACAGCAATAGCATGCGGGAAAGTAACAGCACCCGGCGCGGATGGCATCACACGACACCACCTAAGGCTGATACCACAGGAAATAATCATACCACCACTCAAAAACCTATTCAACGCCGTACTCAAACTGCAGAAAACGCCACAACAGTGGAAAGATGCACAAGTTAAGATGCTGCCGAAGCCCCAAAAACCAAAACATGACCCAAAGTCATACCGACCTATAACATTACTGCCAGTAATAGGCAAAACCTTCGAATCAATACTCACTAATAGAATACAAAAATTTGCAGAAAAACGACAAATTCTACCAAAAGAGCAAAGCGGATTTAGGAAGAATAAAAGTACAATAGACCCAATTTTCCGCCTTATCAGCAATAGCACCGAAGCCATAAATACAGGAAATGTAGTAGCAGCGCTGCTACTCGACATAGAGAGAGCCTTCGATAAAGTATGGCACTTAGGGCTCATACACAAACTAATTAAAAACGACATCCCATTAGAAATAGTAAAACTAATAAAAAACATCATTACAGAAAGGGACATAAGAGTAAAAGTAGGGGACAAACTATCAGAGACGCTCAGACCACTGGCAGGAGTGCCACAAGGGGCAATCATATCGCCACTCTTATATAATATATATACATCAGATATACCAAAGCCAGTTGGACTAAATGAAGAACTTGCCCTATATGCTGATGACACAGCGTTCTGGTGCCACGCCCCAACAACCGAAATGTTATCAAAGAAAACCAGCAGATACATTAAATCATTAGAAGAATGGATGTCTGCATGGAGAATTAGGCCAAACCCGACCAAATCGCAGCTACTAATAATCCACCACAGAAACTTCACACAGCTTAAACAACAAAACCCAGAAGACATTGAAATAACACTCTGGGGACAAAAAGTAGAACCAAAGAAGACAGCCAAATACCTAGGACTAGAGATTGATAACCTACTCAATTGGAAGACCAACACAACACAAAAAATAGGAATAGCCAGCACAAAACTAGCCAAAATCAAACTACTACAACATAGAAACGGAGGTGCAGCAACACCAATAGTGCTACATATATATAAAATGTACGTAAGACCAATACTAGAGTATGCAGGAATAGCATGGTGCGGAAATGTAACACAATGTAACCGAATTAAATCCACAGATAGAAGAATGCTAAGGACACTAGCAAGAAAACCAAGAGAAAGAACGGCAACACTGCACACAACCCTCGATACAGACTCAATGGAAGAACGATTAATAAAACAGATAGCTACATACGGTGACAATAGACTAATCACGAACGAGACAATAAAAGACATAATCATCAAACCACCATTCCACCTCAATCTACCACGCTACAAGTATCCTTACCCACCACAAATCGCCGCAATAGCAACAGAACAAATTCACCCCGGAAAACACAAGGATTTAGAAACAGTTACAACAGGAAAACAACTCCCAGAGCACCTGCAGTTCCACATCATGCCAGACTAATTAAGAGACAGAAAGAAACAGGAATGACACCCAACCCTGGCTGAGGTTTTATGGGGTTTCCCTCAGCTGTAAGGCAAATGTCAGGGCTGTGTATAGTCCCCAAATACAACAAACCAACTAACAAAATAATAATATAGCAAAATATTAATAATTATATATATATACATACAGGAATAGAAAATAGAAAATTTGAACAAGACTACCCAAACTATGAAATAAAAAGTGCCACAACAGAATAACATAAGAATAAGATAAGGCTCCAAAGCGGCATTAAGCCCTCCATGAGCCCGCCCCACCCTTCCGGTGGAGGAATGAAAGTTAAAAAAAAAAAAAAAAAAAAAAAAAAAAAAAAAAAAAAAAAAAAAAAAAAAAAAAAAAAAACTCCGCTGCTCGACTCGCTGCCGCTCGCACCGGTCGTTTTCGTTTCCGTTTCGTGTGCACCGTCGCTAGCCCATCGCCATGTCCGGACGCGGAAAGGGAGGCAAAGTCAAGGGCAAGTCAAAGTCCCGCTCAAGCAGGGCTGGGCTCCAGTTCCCGGTCGGCAGAATCCACCGCCTCCTGCGCAAGGGAAACTACGCAGAGCGCGTCGGCGCCGGGGCGCCCGTCTACCTCGCCGCCGTCATGGAGTACCTCGCGGCTGAGGTGCTCGAGCTGGCCGGAAACGCGGCCCGCGACAACAAGAAGACGCGCATCATCCCGCGCCACCTGCAGCTTGCCATCCGCAACGACGAGGAGCTCAACAAGCTCCTGTCGGGCGTCACCATCGCACAGGGTGGTGTCCTGCCCAACATCCAGGCCGTCCTGCTGCCAAAGAAGACCGAGAAGAAGGCCTAAAGGAGGCCAAGGCAATCGCAGCGCCGCGTGCTCCCCTGCACGCAACGCGCTTTGCCGGCTCGGCTCGGCCCGGCCCACAACAATCGGCCCTTTTCAGGGCCACCACACAAACCTACGTCCAAAGCAAAATTTCAGTCGTCCTCGCCGCACCTTGTTTTGTTTTAACTTTGCACTTTCACAGCACAGCCGCCGCCGGCGCACGTCCGCCATCTTGTCGTCCACACAGCCCGTGTGGCCCAACAAACACACACACACACATTCATTTTGCACGGTCGCAGTCGCCTTCCAAACGACAACGGCAGCAATAATGACCATTGTTACAGGGAGGCGTGTCGACACACCGCCCTCCACTCCCGCGCGCAACGGCCGTCGACACGAACGAAACAGCTGATCCGGCCGCCTGTGCCCACACGCCTTGCCTCGGAAACCCCAACGCCGCCGCAAACACACAGAGCCAAACCACGCAAGCAAATAATCACCGCCTCTCGCACAACAACACACAGCCCGCCATCTCCGTCGCGATCGATACAACGACACACAATAACAAACACAAACGAAGCAGCTCCCACACACAGCCAGCCACATGACACGTTTCCTTTCCTTCTCCCCTCCCAGTCACATCACGTCGCTCAAACGGAAAGAAAGAAACAAACAAACAACACAGACTCTTTCGCACTTTTCAACTTCCGAACAGTGTGGTGGCCCTGAAAAGGGCCGTTTTCTAGTCTCTCCCACCCACAAGCACGGCCGCGGGAAGGCCAGCGCCCGCTGCGACGCAGCCTAACCGCCGAAACCGTACAGGGTGCGCCCCTGCCTCTTCAGGGCGTACACCACGTCCATGGCCGTCACAGTCTTGCGCTTGGCGTGCTCAGTGTACGTCACCGCGTCGCGGATCACGTTCTCCAGGAACACCTTCAGCACCCCGCGGGTCTCCTCGTAGATCAGACCAGAGATGCGCTTCACGCCGCCCCTGCGAGCCAGGCGGCGGATGGCGGGCTTCGTGATGCCCTGGATGTTGTCGCGCAACACCTTGCGGTGCCGCTTGGCGCCACCCTTGCCGAGCCCCTTTCCTCCCTTGCCGCGGCCTGTCATCCTTCCTTCCTCGGGCAAAGCAAAACGTGCACAAACAGCAGCTGCAGCGGCTGGCGAGTCGGCTACGGTCTGCGCCCAGCGCGCCCGCCGCCCCCCTATATAGACTCTGGCCCGCCCTCCCCCCACCACGCGCAACCGAGGGCATATAAGCGCAGCACGGAGGCGCGCGGGCCCGTTGTCAAGGCAGCACCGGACGCCGCGCCGCACCTAACCTCCACGCACGCCGCTCCGCTACCGCTATGGCCCGCACAAAGCAAACGGCCCGCAAGTCCACCGGCGGAAAGGCGCCGCGCAAACAGCTCGCCACCAAGGCGGCGAGGAAGAGCGCGCCCGCCACCGGAGGCGTCAAGAAGCCCCACCGCTACAGGCCGGGCACCGTCGCCCTGCGAGAAATCAGGCGCTACCAGAAGAGCACAGAGCTGCTCATCCGCAAGCTGCCATTCCAGCGCCTAGTGCGCGAGATCGCCCAGGACTTCAAGACCGACCTGCGCTTCCAGAGCTCCGCAGTCATGGCCCTGCAGGAGGCCAGCGAGGCCTACCTCGTCGGCCTCTTCGAAGACACCAACCTGTGCGCAATCCACGCCAAGCGCGTCACCATCATGCCCAAGGACATCCAGCTCGCGCGCCGCATCCGCGGCGAGCGCGCCTAAACCGCGCCGCGGCACCGCACCGCACAAACAAAAACGGCCCTTTTCAGGGCCACTAACATCTCTCCGTCGCGAGCAAACTTTGTCGGTCGCCTGCCTCTCGCCCCGCAACCCAAAAACAACAACCACCACTTCCCGTCCGTCCGCCACACCCGCTCACTCTGCCTGCCTGCTTAGCAGCGCGCAACAATCACACATCATCCCTCCCCGGCGCTCAAAGCGCACAATACCCAACGGCCGACGTCACACCGCACGGGTGGCTGGCCGGCCGGCCGCCGCTTTCGTTTCGAAAACACAAAAACAAACCCGCACTCCACTCCGACGGCCAACGGCCAGGCAGGCGCGCTCGCTCGCTCTACACGCCACCGAAATCCCCGCCGACTCCTTCCACATCTCAACGTGCCCCCCGTTGCAAAACATAACACACACACACACACACACAAAGGAACAAAACAACAAAGACCAGACACGACTAGACAAGACAGACATCCGAGAAGAACGAACGCAGGCAAGCCAACCAACGTATTCAAACAAAACAACGTGACAGAAAACCAACCGTCGGCCGCCGCCACAAACACGGCGACAATCAACAACAACACCGCTTACCGCTACCGCCGCCCACACCCGCCACCGACCCCCGCAATCCAACCACCACGGCACGCAAACAGCATCCCCACGGGCATACAGAAACGCCAGACAGACAGACACCCACACCAAACGCAACACGACAATCAAAACCTTCCCCGACGTGCTTTGATGGCCCTGAGAAGGGCCGTTTTGGGCCGCGCGTCTCTTGCGCGCCACTAGACGACGACGGGGGGTGGGGACGACGGAGTCAAGCGCCAAACCCTTCCTTTCTCCCATCTCTTTCTCCTCTACTCTACTTCTTCTTCTTGGGCGAAGCCTTCGCCTTAGACGGCGTCGTCGCCTTCTTCGGGCGCGGCGCCTTCGGCTTCTTCGTCGGAACCTTGGCGGCCTTCTTCGCCTTCGACGGCGACTTGGCCTTGGCCGGCTTGGCCGCAGCCGCCTTCTTCGCACCCGCGGGAGCGGCCGACGCCGCAGACGCCTTCTTGGCGGCGCCCGCCTTCCGACCGGTCGCCGCCTTCACGCCACCAGCCTTCTTTGCGCCGGCCGCACGGGCGCCCTTCTTCTCCTTGCTGGCCGGAGCGGCGCGCTTCTTCTTGGCACCGCCAGCACGAGCCTTGCCGCCCTCGGCCGCCCCCCCGCCGCCGGCGCCGGCAAGCTTGAACGAGCCGGACGCGCCCTTCCCCTTCGTCTGCACCAGCTCGCCCGCCACGACGGCCGACTTGAGGTACTTCTTGATAAACGGCGCCAGCTTCTCCGCGTCCAGCTTGTAGTGCGCGGCAATGTACTTCTTGATCGCCTGCAGCGACGACCCGCCGCGCTCCTTCAGACTCTTGATGGCGGCCGTCACCATCTCAGAGGTGCGCGGGTGCGCAGGCTTGGCGCGCGGCTTCTTCGCAGACGACGCAGACTTGGCCTTCTTCGTAGTGCCGGTGGCGGCGGGTGCCGCAGCAGTCTCGTTCGTAGCCGCCTGATCTGCCATTTCGACGACGCGCGTAACACACAGCGAGAGCGAGAGCGAGAGCGAGCGGGACGGCAGGCAGGCACGCAAGCACAGCACAGCAGCAGAGCAGAGAATCACAAGGCCCAGCCAGTGTCGCGGGCGGGCGCGGACGGCCGAGAGAGCGGCCGCCACTCTGCGCGCCGCCGCGCCGCGCCTCCCGCGCTTGCTACCGCCCAACGTCCGACAGCCTGTGCGGAGCAGCCCCAAACCTGCGCCACAACCGCCCGCGCCTTTCAAACCACCGAGGATGGGGCTACACACAGCCACACCACAGTCGCCAACCAGTCGCCACGGCAGCGCCGCAAACCACGGCCAAACTGCAGCTACCGCGCGCTACAGCCTGGGTCGGCCCGCCGAGAATCGCCGCCCCCGCCCAAATGCCGCCCCCACAGCCCCAGCCGACGACCCGCCACAATGGCCAAACCTTCGGCAAAACTCCCACACCGTCGCCGCGGCAGCCCGGCCAGCGCGGCCGGCGCCACAGCCACACAAGCCGAGGCGTGCGGCGATGACGGCCGTGCAAACGCGCCTCCGCCGCCCCATCGCCTTCCGTCGCCCTCCCGCCGTTTCCCGATCGGCCCGCAGCCGTCGGGCCACATCGCGCGCCGTCCTCCTCCTCTCGCCCGCCAACATTCACAGCCGTTTATCAACAATTGCCCGCCGCAAACGGACGCCGCCTGCGCAACAGGCGCCGCCGCCCCTCGCCGCTTCCGACCCAACCCCTCGACCGAGGCAAACCGCAATCCGAATCTACAGACCAACCCAATCTGCCGTCAGCACACACGACAGCCGACCTTACACGTTACGCGTTACACATTACGTTTACACGTCTAGGTTAGGTTAGGGTTAGGTGGACGTGGGTTAGGTTAAGGGGACTTGGGTTAGGTTAAGCGTCAAACTTAGGTTAAGCATTCAAACACGTCAGGCGTCAGAGGTTAGGTTAGGTTACACGTTAGGTTAAGGGGTCAGTGCTAGGTTAAAAAAAAGCGTTCAAACGTGAGGCGTCAGCCGGACAGCTTACCTTACGTAGACGTTAGGGGCTCACAGGCTGAGCTCACCTCGCCACACCACAGGTTAGGTTCGGTTCGCTCGGCTCAGCGTAAAGCGCCGAGGTCAGGGTTACGTTCGTTCACCTTCGGGCGCCACACTTTCGGTTGAAAGGTCGCGACGGGACGACGTCGGCAGGCACGCCGCAAACGAACAAAAACGTACAGACGACGTCGAAAACCGCCGACAGACGGGGGAGCAGCACGACCACGACCAGATACCGAGCGCGAACGAGACACACGCGAACCACCCCCACCGGCCAAAGGGCACCACACAACAACCCAGAGCACCACGTGTCGACACCAGAGCAACCCGCCGCTCACGCGACATGGCTGGCACCGAAGGGCAACCGCCCGCAACTGCGCTTTCCGCGCCGGCCCGGATGCACGTCGTGCTACAACAACACCACTACCGTACACAGCCGCTGTTCACAACATCACTATCATGCGCGCCCGCGGCTCGCCGCCGTCGCAGTCGCAGCCCCAACGCCAGCACTTTTGCACCACCATTCACACGCACCGCAACACAGCTCGCCGACACAGCCGAACAAAACAAACACCACACAACAACAGCAACAACGCCGCCGCCTCTACTTGTGCCGGCGACCCACCCCGCCGATGGCGCACCTTTCGCCAGCCGGCAATCGACACACACGCACCCACCCACCCCCCGGGGCCCAGTGCAAAAAAAAAACACACAAAAACAAAAAAACCAAACAAAAACAAAACGACACGGGAAGCGCACACCGCCACTTCGCGCGCACGCCACCAACCAGTCGTCGTCTCAAAATAACAAACACAAAAAAAAAATAAACTAACAACTAGGGCAACACGAAACAAAAAACGCCTCGCACGAACCGCCCACAAAAAGGACAAGCACACGCACAGCCTCTGCTGACGACCACGACGCAGCGGCACGCTGCTCCTGTCCCGCGCCCCGCGCCCCACTCGAGTCACAACTCACGCGACACCGTCAACGACGGGCTCGCTTCCCGCAACCTACCACCTTTCCGCCACGACGCACAGCCCCAGCCCCACCCGACGACGCGCCCGTGGCAACGACTGCACTTTCACCACCGCCTCCCCCTTCCCCCCCAAAACACACACACACACACACACACACACACACACACACACACACACACACAGCCAGCCAAAAACGCACTCGCGACCCACACATGCACACGCCAACCAGTCAACGTCGACAACCACACGCAAGGCTCGAAACGAAACCGGCGTCCTTCCACGTTGCCATCAAGCTACGCGACACAAGACACAAGGAACCAACACAACAGCCGGCCCCACTAATTCCCCACTCTCACGCCGCAAAAAGCACACCGAAACCGCCAAACGCACGCACATTCCCCTTCGCACTGACACCGACCGGCTCGCTACCACACACCTCTCGGCAGCCGTTTCACGCCAATTCGCCACACCGCCCACACAGTCGACAAGCGCCCGCCCTGTACGGCACACGCAACGACGCAGCGCAGCAAAGGGCGCCCGCAACACATACCTCTCCTCCCCCTCTCTCTCTCTCTCCGCCGCCCGACGCGCCAACCGCCACACCACACCGCCAGCCACTCGCAAATTGTGCACTGCCACCAGCCACACGTCCAACACGCCGCGCCGCCTCCGGCCACCCGCCAGGGGGCGCTCACGTCCGCGACAACAGCGCGGCCCGCCGGGCCGGGCCGGGCCGGGCCGAACCGAACCGAGCCGCCGCTGCTCTGCACTCGGCACGGCCACACCCTGCTGCAGACCGGGCTCGTCTCTCTGTACGCGTCTGCCTGCGCATCAACACAACACGACCTTTTTTTTTTCCTCTCTCTACCGCCATCCCTTCTTCTCGCGTTTTACTCGTTGTTGCAGCAGCGGCGCACACCTACACATCCACAGCCCCAGCCGAGCCGAGCCGGCCTCACCTCAGGGCCCGCCGCCAGCGTCTCCTCCTCGGGCACAGGTGCGGTGCTGTGGCCGCCCATCCAACCGCATTGCTGGCCGTCCAGCCGCCAGGCGTTCCCACTGCCGCGAGCCACGCCGCGCACCGACCCTGCTGCAGAAAACGAAGCATAGCCAGAGACCGACCGATACACAAAGCAAGCCGTCGCCTCGCCTCTTGTCCTTCCTGCCTTCCTTCCGCCCCCGCCCTTCTCACACCACCGCCTCTCCACTTTCGCCCCCCCCTCCTCCTTTTTTTTTTTTTTTTGTTTTCTTCTTTCTTTCTTTCTTTCTTTCTTTCTTTGGCCCTCTCTCCTTCCCGCCATGGCGGTTACGGCACCGCCTGCAGCGGCAGATTTTGTGCGCCCACACGCCTACTCCTACCACCATTAACCTCGCCCTGCCCTGCCCATCAACGTCGCAGTCGAACCGACGCTTGCCAACACACTGCCGACGTTCCTTTCTCTTTTCGGCCTACGCCCATTACGCGCCGCCGCCACAGCACCTTCCCTTCCCACAACACACCGACGTCATCACACGCACCCAAAACAGGGGCCACGACCGTGTTCCTCGCCCACTCCCGTCCCGCACGGTACGCACATTCCCAACTATTACCGCGCACCCTCCCTTTCCAATCTGTGTGTCTCTGTGTCTGTGTCCTGTCCGCGCGTGACGCCTCTCAACATCCGCCGTCCCCCGTCCCGTTTTCGCCCCCATGCCGTCGTCGCGCCGCCTCCTCCCCGTCCACCGCCGCCCCTGTCCGCCCCGCACCACACCATACACCGCTGCTTGTCCCGGCCGTTGCCACCAAAGGCGCCGACCGCAAACGCGCCACGCCGCAGCCCCCGTGCGTCTCGCGCTCGCTTGCATCTCCGTGCCGACGCTGCCTCTCTTCCCGCTCGCACTCGACCTCGACAACACAGTCTTTGGCTCCGCCACTGCGTGTTCCGGTGGTACGCACGCTGCAACACGTATGTATTCATTACCAGAGCGATGGCGAGGCATGACAGCATCTCTGTCTGACCAGAGAGTTATTTATCGTTGCTAGTCGGCGCTTGGACCGCGCCAGACGACAGTAGTGGCACGCACCGGGTCGCCAGGAACAGTTGTTATATATATTGTAGCGCGAGTCGGGAGAGGTAGTAGTCGGTCGACAGTAGTAGCGGGTGGACGGTTGTACTGAGCGGGCGTCGGCGGCGTGCTCTGCTCGTCTCGCGACTCTGGTCACGGTTCGGGACGATGTATAGTATATTGTGTTATAATCAAAAGGTAGTGTGAAGCTGCATTTTGCGCAAATCTGATAACGTATGTTCATTGTACTTATTTTGTTCAACGACAAAAAGCCCCACTATTACTTTTTTCTAAAGTAACTTTTGTCTTTTAACGAAAAACATTCACTTTTTAAAGACTACTTCCTATGGCATTTCCCTCCAAGGAGTGCAATTAATTACCAGCCAGCACTCATTCATTGCACACAGCTGTGTAAGGGGTATCTACAATTGAGGAGCGGATACAAATGCAATTTTTTGTTTTGTTTTTTTTTTTTTTGTGCGTTGTAACCTCCCCGCAAAATTTAAAATAATGGACAATGTTATTTACGGATGCTAATGGACATTGCGCTAATTGTAACCTCGCCCACAATGAGAGGTATTGAAAATGGCAACAAAAATGTTAAATTCGCAATCTGACTCAAATATAAATTCTTCACAACATTTAAAAGTCCGTTCAGTGACAAGAAACTTCAATTAAACCGAAATATCGGTCTTTGGCCCTGTGCAAAACAATCAGAATTAAAGTCTTACCTCAGAATAAATGGATGTCACATTTCTGCTCTTGTTTGTTGCGCAGCGCTTGGAGGAACTGCATTGCAAATAATAATATTCTCTTTTTTTTTTGTGATTTTAGTGAAATTTTTCTTCAAAGAAGTGGAATGAAATGTGAAGTGCAACGAACTCTTCAGTTCAATAAAAAATTAAATGTTTGAAAAATGCTTTTGAAATAAAAATTATTATTGGGGAACTTGTTGGAGAATAATTACAATAAATAAAATTGTTCATTATCTAATGATTATATTAATTAACAGTATACCTTATTCACCATCTTGACCAGTGTTGCCGACCGCCTACATCACACAACCGCACTCGGCTGCTACTACTGACCGACCGCTCTGCATGACGACTATTAGCGTACTGCACGCGACGACTACTGACAGAGTACAGCCCTCAACTAGACAGACCTACAGACTCGCAACGACCGACCGACTGACTGACTGACTGACTGAGAACCGCTCGCAACACTCGCGCGGTCCAGCGCAAACTCTCTGGTCACAGATGCTACAATGTCTCGCCATCGCTGCTATGTTACATACGTGTTTCAGTGTCTTTTTCATTGGGGTGACGATCTTTGGCTCTTTTTATTCTGAATACAGGGCCAAAGGTCAACGCTGCTGCCCTTATACAATTTATCAGGTTTCATTATGTCTGTTGCAATGTTACATACGGTTCATTCTTTCATTAATATTATCGTTGGGTTTGTTTTGTAGGGACGTTAACATTCTGGCACATTTCTATTATCATCGGACTCTCTGCTATTTGTGCAGGGAGGTTATACCTGGGTCCATTTCCATTTCCATTTACATTCTAATATTGATAGACTTTTTGTTTTCTTTTTTGTTTCTTGTTGTTTTTCCTTCTTTTTTTTGTTGTTTTTTTTTTTGTTTGTTTTGTTTTTCCCGCTCTCACCACCACCGCCGCATCACGCCTCCCGTTTTCTTGGTTTCTTTTCTGTTCTTCAACTGCTTCAACATCACCGCGCCCCATTTCCACACCACAGCCATCAGCCTCCAAGACGGGCAGGCGCAGTGTGCCATTTCCGGCGCACAAGCACACCCGTACGGTACTCTCCTCGCCCCCACGCCACCAACAACACAGCGACCACGCGGCTGTCAGGCACGGCACGGCACGGCACGGCACCGGCGAAATGCGCCGCCCCCGCCCCTCCGCGCATCCGTCCGTCTCGCCACGTTCACTGACAGCCGCGTCTGCGGCTACACCACGACAACCACAACACAACACCGCTCCCCTCCCTGGCAACTCATTGTTTTTCTCCTCCTCTTTTGCACAAACCACAACGCCGAGCACAGGCGCAAGCCACCCACACCGCGCCCCTCCCCGTCCCGCCTTTCTTTGGCCGCCGCTCCTCGTTTGCCCCCTCCCATCTCCCGAAATGCCATGCCAGCAGCGTTACGCATGCCCCTCCCCTGTCCACACAACACTACCGCCAAACGAACAGCCTTCCGGGCCACATGCAGGGCACGCCCACCTCCAAACACTGCCAATTCACGGACGCACACACACACACACACACTTTCTCGACACCTTTCTGTACGGAGGGTGCGTCATCTCGACCGTGACAGAGTGACGCCAACTATCGACGATCCATTTCCCCCCACTGGTGAAACATGTCCACTAACACCTACATACATCATTCAAGTACACAGACAATAGCATACACACAATGGGAGGGCACACGAACATGGACGGCACGGCACTGTCATACACTCTTCCTCACAACCATATCAACAAACGTTACGTACATCCGGGAAAGCGAAAGCGAAAGCGAAAGCGAAAGCAAAAGCAAAAGCAAAAGCAAAAGCAAAGCCCAATGCAGCCGTCAAAGGTAACGTTCACCACGGCAGACACTTGCAGCCGCGCCGCCGTTAAACGCATTTCAGTGCGGCTCCAATACGCCTCCGACACGGGAACGTTCCGTTGCTCTACGAATGCGTTTCTCCCCTTTTTCCCTTCCTCTCTCTTTTGCCCCCCCTCCTTGCACTCTTGCCTCATTCCTCACGTTCTGCCCAGACATTCGACCGATCAAAGTCAACCTTTCGTCACCGTTCTCAGCGCGACGGTGTACAACAGTATGACGGGTGTGCCCAAGACTTCGGTTCAGTTGCGTGACGCCGGTCTATCGCGCCGATCGACAGTTACTCAGGGGGCGACGGATCGGACCACGTCACCGACACACAAAACACTTTCAAACAAACACATACATACCGGATGGACACAGACAAACACGTGTACAGACATTCGCCAAACAAACGACGACCGCCGCCGCCGCCGCCGCCGCCGCCGCCGCCGTCTAGCGTCGCGCTTACTGTACTGCACTGGACACGCGTGCATCTTGAATGACGACATCGGTGTGCGTGCGTCGTACGCAATCAGTCAGACACGGCTATCAAAAATCAGAGTCGAATGGTACATCATCGTGCGTGTCGCCGTACACGTACAGTACAATACAACAACAATGCGTCTTAATGGCACGTTCAATTTCAACGTCACTCACACACCTCCACGCTGCAGTTACGTCGCACCATTGTCAAACTCGGCGTACAGCAAAGGGAATAGTGGGCGGCAAAAAAAAACCAAACAAAAACATTTCACATTTCACCCTCGCCATGTATGATGTGCAAAAAACAAACCCGCAAACGGCCGTCGTTACGGTGACACAAAAGTCGCCGATCGCACTGTCCCCCCTCGCAGACAGGTAACACACACACACCACCACCAATGGGTCAAAACCACTCCAACGAGGCGTGCCACCATTCCACGCCACGGCGACCAACCTCGTGGCCGTCCCCCGCAACACGCTTTGACGCGCCCCCCCCCCACCCACAATCAAAATGCACACATACATCACAGCCGTCCACACAAACAACAACAACAACAATTCCGCCCTTCCCGCAAAAGGCAAGTTGGTGGCCCTGAAAAGGGCCGTTTTGCCGCTCTCGCAACGGAGGAGCCTTCTCCATCCTTCCTTCCACTCCAGAGCCACCTCCTTACTTGGAGCTCGTGTACTTGGTCACCGCCTTCGTGCCCTCGCTCACGGCGTGCTTGGCCAGCTCGCCAGGCAGCAACAGCCGCACAGCGGTCTGGATCTCGCGGGACGTGATGGTCGAGCGCTTGTTGTAGTGCGCCAGGCGAGAAGCCTCGGCCGCAATGCGCTCGAAAATGTCGTTCACGAAGCTGTTCATGATGCTCATCGCCTTCGACGAGATGCCCGTGTCAGGGTGCACCTGCTTCAGCACCTTGTAGATGTAGATGGCATAGCTCTCCTTCCTCTTGCGCTTCTTCTTCTTGTCGCCCTTCGAAATGTTCTTCTGCGCCTTGCCAGCCTTCTTGGCGGCCTTCCCGCTAGTCTTGGGCGGCATCTCGAACGAACGTACGGCAGCAGCAACACCAGTAGCAAGCGCTCCGCTCTAGTCAGCGTCTCCCCACACAGTGGCACCCGCCGACCTGATATGTTTGGGGTATTCTCCCCCTTTTGTTAATTGAAGTACCGGCATCCTGTTGATGCCCTGACTTTCGAGATGGTACCTTTAGGTTAAGATTGGCTTTTTGTCTGTATTTGTTTGGGGGTGTTCCCCGGGTATATGAACTGTGTTTGATTAATGATGGTTATGATATGAGTGGATGAAAGTCAGTGTAGCTCGTCATCTGAACTGACGGTGAATGGTAGTGATGGGAGTTCTGTGTGTAGGGAGAATATCTGGTCCCAGGGATCTAATGAGGGGGAAAGGTGAAGAATGAGATGTTTCATAGAATTTCGTTGACTTGATTTTTATGAGATGGTTAAATGTTGGTTGTCCTAGCATACCTCTAATTTCCTCGTTACTGGAGAACCAGGGGGCATCTGTGATTATTCTAAACGTCTTATTTTGTATCACTTCTAGTGAGGCCAGGTGTGTGTTTGCCGCCATGCTCCACACCTCCGATCCATAAAGAATAACTGGCAAAATTATTGTTTTCCATATTCGGAGCTTCGCCTCTGTTGATAAGCCCCTGCCCTTAAGAAGGGGATACAGTTGGTAGAGCCGGGCGGAACCTTTGTTTTTGGCCTCTGTTATATGCTGTTTGAACGTGAGATTTTTGTCTATGTTCAGTCCCAGGTATTTTATAACTTTTCTCCATGGGAGTTGTTGTCCATTGTGGTTGAGATTTCTGATGGGTCTTGTTATTTTGTGTGTGAAAATTATGGCTTGGCACTTGTCCGGATTTACTTTTACTTTCCACAAGTTACACCAGTGGTCGACTTTGTTGAGGTGCCGCTGGAGGCTACACGTTATACGATTTATGTTACGCCCGCTGTGGTACAGCGCTGTGTCATCAGCATAGAGCGCTATGTTCCCACCCGGCTCTTTTGGGATATCATTTGTGAACACAAGATAGAGGAGGGGGCCAAGCACAGATCCCTGTGGGACACCTGCTTCTATATTAGTTATTGGACTTTTCGCTCCATCAACTGAAGCAAAAAACCTCCTGTCTGTCAAAAATGAGTGAATCATTTTTAACAGGTGATTGGGGCAGTTTAGCTTCGACAGCTTGTAGAGTAGGCCGTCATGCCAGACACGGTCAAACGCCTTCTCTATGTCGAGGAATATGGCTGCTGTGCTGTCTCCATGTTGTTTCTCGGCACAGATGTGCTCCACCAGGCGGATGGCTTGCTGGGTGGTGCTATGGCCAGCACGAAAACCGAATTGTTCCGGGGTAAGGATAGTGTTATCGTTTAGGAATTTAAGTAGGGCGTTTAGGATGAGGATTTCGAGAAGTTTTGATAAGTGATTTAATAGCGAGATAGGACGATAGTTTTGTGGGAATAGATGGTCTTTATTGGGTTTGGGGATTGAGATGATCTTGGCAACCTTCCAGGCTGAAGGGAAATATTGTAGTTTGAGACAGTGGTTGAGGATATTTGATAGATGGGAAATGGCAGGTGGTGGAAGGTGTTTAAGAAGTGGGGGTTTTATAAGGTCAGGACCAGGGGCCTTTGCATTGCCGATCCGCCTGATGTAAGCTGTTATTTCGCGTTCAGTTGTGTCTGCGAAGGTGGTGTTAATCCTCTCATTGAGTTTTCGTGCGAGGTGCCTCTCGATTCTCCTCTCTAGCCTCTCTGCTTCTCCCTCGTCGTTCTCTACTATGTTTTCTTGGAACTGGAGTTCGTAGGTGTCTGACATGGCGGCCGCCTTATCTGCAGGGGTGTAAACCAGCCCCTGTTGCCCATGCAGTGGTCTTGTGGCTGTCTGGGGTTGCCGCCTAGCCTTTATGATTCGCCAGAATTGTTCAGGGTTTGATTCGGCTGTCTGCAAGCTATGTTGGTACCTGCTGCACCGGAGCATATGCAGTCTGGTTTTGATTTCACGGGCCATTTGGTCCATTATCCTCCTATCTTGAGGGTAACGGTATGTTTGCCATCGCTTCCTGGTCCGGTTTTTGTCTGTTATCAATTGGGCTAGGTCTGGTGGTAAGTTGGTCCTGCCCCTATTTTGTGTGAGTTTGATAGTTGTGACTTGGGCACAGCTTTTGATGATGTTAGTAAAGTCTGCTGCGGCTTTGTCTATGTCTTCTGTCGATGCATATTCCGGTGCTGGGTCTGGTATGTGATGTGCCACTAGTTCTTTATATCGTACCCAGTTTGTGTGGTACGTAGTGTGGATGCTTTCTGTTGGTATGATGTGGTCATTTTCGAATCTTAAGATGACTGGGTTATGGTCAGAGTTCAGCGTGTTTATGACTTCTGTGCTTGTGCCCAGGTCAATATTTTTTAGTAAGAATATGTCCAGCTTGTCTGGCAGATGGCGTGAGTTGTACGGGAAGTGGGTGGGTTCATCTGGGGCTACCACTTGAACTGCTGGGTGGGTATCCAGGTATCTCAGCAGCTGGTTCCCACTTGTATTTCCAGTGCGGCAACCCCATGCCCTGTGCTTGGCATTCAGGTCCCCCCCTACTATGGTCCTGTTGTTCACATTTAGCAAGCTGTCGAGGTCACTGTGATGGAAGCGTTCGTTTGGAGGGTGGTAGGTTGCCACCAGGACAGTTGGGTGTTGGTTTAACATGATTTCTATTGCAGTTGCCTCTGTGTTGATTAGAGGTGGGATGGTGACTTGTCGGTGGCATATCCGGTGTTTTATGAGGACTCCAGTTCCGCCACCAGGTCTGTTAGGACGGTCAGTCCGGATTAGAATGTAATTTTTGACTCGAAATTGTTCATCAGGGGTTAGATGGGTTTCATTTACTAGTGCTACGTCGATGCCGTAATCTTCTAGAAACATTTCCAGTTCGTGTCGGTCGTGGAATACTCCGTCTGCATTCCAGATGGCGATGGTGATGTGTCGTTTTCTATTCGCCATCGGAAAACAGTGGGAGAATGGTGGTGAAAAACATTGATACCTTCGTGAAGGTGTCTGGAGCTGCTAGGATTTGGCTTATTGCTTTTTTCACTTTCGTGAAGAAGTCGGTGGTTAATAATTTCTGGATAAGGTTTATAACCTTCTTGACGAAGTCCCAGGGCTGGTTTTGGTTTGAACTATGCTCCTGGGTATTTCGGTTTTGTTGGATATGTGGTGATTGGTGCTGTGTTGGAGATGCTGTGATCTCGACAGTTCTGATATCTGATTCTGTGTGGGGTGTTGTGGAAGAGATGGGGGCTTGCAGGAGCTGCTGGGATGCTGTTTGTGGTGGTGGAGTTGTTGTGGTGGTTGGTGCCAGTAGTGGCAGGGGAGGTACTTCTGTGGATGTTGCTGCTGGTGATAGCATGGGTGTGGGGAGAGTTGGTGAGTCTGGATTGTTGGCAGGGTTTGTGGGCAGAGGGGGGGTTTTTGTCCTTTTGGGGGAGGGCCGTGAGACCTGGGTGGCAGCTGGTTGGTTTGGTGGGGTGGCTGGGCGTCTTTGCGCTGCTGGTAGACGTTGGGGTCGTGGTTGGGCTTCTGGTTTTGTCGCCTTTGCCGGTTGGGGGTTTGTTTTTACCACCTGGGCTAAGGTGCGGTTATCGTTTCTGTGTTCTTTAGGTGGTCCTGTTGTGCAATCTTGCGGAGGAGGTGGTGAAGTGGTTTGGTTATTAGGGTTTCTTCCCGCGTTTGCGGGTGTTGGTGGCGTGGGGAAGTGCGCTTCCTCCAAGATTGATGGTGGGGGGGGTGGGGGTGGGGCATTTCTGGCTGTGGTCGTGTGTCTCGCTTCCCAGGCCTCGACAAGCTTGATACGTACTGGGCATCCCCCATAGGATGCAGGGTGAGCCCCTCCACAGTTTGCGCAAGTGGCTGGCGTGTCTCTCGATTTTGTGCAGGTGCTCGACAGGTGTGGTCCAGCACACTTCACACACCTTGGGGCCATGTTGCATTGCTGAGCTCCGTGCCTGAAGCGTTGGCAAATGTAGCATTGGGTTGGACCTGCTGGTTTTTTATAAAGCTCTACTGCGATCGTCATGTGCAGCAGTCTTTGCAGCTTGAAAATCTTTCTGGATTCTGCTGTATTCAGTAAGTTTACTTGGAAGTTCCTGGTCTTCCTGCGTGGGGCAGAGATGACTCTACCTTCTGCGTCTATTTCTGTTTGTGGCTGCGCCACCTGGTACACGCCCTGCACCTGAAAGCCGCTTTCTAATAGTGCCTGCTTCACTTCGTCAGGGGTCCAATGTGGGGTTAATCTCTTTATGACCACTTTTAGTGTGTGTTTTGGGTCATCATTATATGTATAGAATTCTATTTGTCTTTTACGGAATTCCTGCTTTAGGAAATAGAAGTCCTCTGAGTTTGTCGCCTGGTAGACAATACTGTCTCCCTTGTATGTTGTGCTGAGGGCCCCTTTTAGCTTGCCTTGTATCTGGCCGATAAAAGTTGTATACCCCTTTGTCTCGAAAACTGTAATGGGGGGTATTTTTCTTCCCCTGGCTTGTGATGCCTTTGGTATTTGGGTAACTTGTGTGTCTTTGTCTTGCGGTGCAGGCTGGGCAGTGACCAACTCTCCTTGTTGTGATGTAGTTGGTTCCTGATTCGCTGCATCGCGCCTGCTCGTTTCTTGCGGGATGGTTTTGTGGTTGCCTTGCGCCACTTTTTGGGCTGGCTCCGCGATGTTTTTGGTTGTAGGCAGTTGTTGCTCTTGCCTCATAAGTGTCACTCTCTTTCCGTTTCGGAGATGGAGGGGAGAATTTGGTTCAATTCCAGGTATTGAGGAATTAGAGTTGCTGTCAGAGCCAGAAGAGTCGGTGTCTACTATGAGCTTATCTGAGTCAGAGCTGCTGCTCAGTGAGGGTGTATGAATTGGTGAGATTAGTGGGGGATGTGGGGCAGAAGATGATATTGACAGGTTTGCAGGTGGGTCCATTTTGGCCTCCTGATGTTCAAAGTCGTGCGGGCGCTCCATGGAGGGGTAGCCACGATATGAAATGGTTTACTAGTACTTTCCTATATTTCGACAATTTCCGTGCCAATGTATTTTCCCTACACCTGGCAGGCGCGGGATGCCACCACGGGCCTCACAGTCAGTCTGTTTGACTGTGTGGCTCGGCGGGTCCCTGGACTGCAACTTCCCTAACGCCTATGGCACCGAAATTCTCGAAAGATGGTGATTTACAGCCACCTTCTCAGGCGGGATGTTCTTCTTTTCTTCTTCTTCTCCTCGAGCTATGCCATTCGTCCGAACGAGCGCCCAAGTAGTCTAGAGCTCCGTCCCGTGTCGTACGTGTGCAACACGACTTTTGCTTTTCTCGACACGACAATTTGCTTTTTCAGATAGCACACGCCCGACCACGTCCGGAAACCCAGAAAAACAGCGCCGGCGAAACACGCCGCTATGGCGCGAGCACGCAAGGCGACGACCAAGCACACGAAAAGCAAGCAACGAGGCGTGCTCTGGACAAAGGCGGCGAGAGCGCGCGGTGGGAATTTCCAGGGCTGGGAGCACAATAGCGGCGCGGAGCACAGGTAGACGCACGTCCGTCCGCTTCGCAGTCCCACCTCGGAATTCTGGCCGGCCTGGCCTGGCACCCGCCGCCAGCCGCCGCCGCACCTTTACCAGCTCGCCCTGTTGCGGCCGCCGACCAATGGGGCGCGCGCGCAACCGGCCGCCGCACCCGAGCCCATAAAGCACCCCCACCCCGGCTGCGCCGGCACGCACTCCGCTGCTCGACTCGCTGCCGCTCGCACCGGTCGTTTTCGTTTCCGTTTCGTGTGCACCGTCGCTAGCCCATCGCCATGTCCGGACGCGGAAAGGGAGGCAAAGTCAAGGGCAAGTCAAAGTCCCGCTCAAGCAGGGCTGGGCTCCAGTTCCCGGTCGGCAGAATCCACCGCCTCCTGCGCAAGGGAAACTACGCAGAGCGCGTCGGCGCCGGGGCGCCCGTCTACCTCGCCGCCGTCATGGAGTACCTCGCGGCTGAGGTGCTCGAGCTGGCCGGAAACGCGGCCCGCGACAACAAGAAGACGCGCATCATCCCGCGCCACCTGCAGCTTGCCATCCGCAACGACGAGGAGCTCAACAAGCTCCTGTCGGGCGTCACCATCGCACAGGGTGGTGTCCTGCCCAACATCCAGGCCGTCCTGCTGCCAAAGAAGACCGAGAAGAAGGCCTAAAGGAGGCCAAGGCAATCGCAGCGCCGCGTGCTCCCCTGCACGCAACGCGCTTTGCCGGCTCGGCTCGGCCCGGCCCACAACAATCGGCCCTTTTCAGGGCCACCACACAAACCTACGTCCAAAGCAAAATTTCAGTCGTCCTCGCCGCACCTTGTTTTGTTTTAACTTTGCACTTTCACAGCACAGCCGCCGCCGGCGCACGTCCGCCATCTTGTCGTCCACACAGCCCGTGTGGCCCAACAAACACACACATTCATTTTGCACGGTCGCAGTCGCCTTCCAAACGACAACGGCAGCAATAATGACCATTGTTACAGGGAGGCGTGTCGACACACCGCCCTCCACTCCCGCGCGCAACGGCCGTCGACACGAACGAAACAGCTGATCCGGCCGCCTGTGCCCACACGCCTTGCCTCGGAAACCCCAACGCCGCCGCAAACACACAGAGCCAAACCACGCAAGCAAATAATCACCGCCTCTCGCACAACAACACACAGCCCGCCATCTCCGTCGCGATCGATACAACGACACACAATAACAAACACAAACGAAGCAGCTCCCACACACAGCCAGCCACATGACACGTTTCCTTTCCTTCTCCCCTCCCAGTCACATCACGTCGCTCAAACGGAAAGAAAGAAACAAACAAACAACACAGACTCTTTCGCACTTTTCAACTTCCGAACAGTGTGGTGGCCCTGAAAAGGGCCGTTTTCTAGTCTCTCCCACCCACAAGCACGGCCGCGGGAAGGCCAGCGCCCGCTGCGACGCAGCCTAACCGCCGAAACCGTACAGGGTGCGCCCCTGCCTCTTCAGGGCGTACACCACGTCCATGGCCGTCACAGTCTTGCGCTTGGCGTGCTCAGTGTACGTCACCGCGTCGCGGATCACGTTCTCCAGGAACACCTTCAGCACCCCGCGGGTCTCCTCGTAGATCAGACCAGAGATGCGCTTCACGCCGCCCCTGCGAGCCAGGCGGCGGATGGCGGGCTTCGTGATGCCCTGGATGTTGTCGCGCAACACCTTGCGGTGCCGCTTGGCGCCACCCTTGCCGAGCCCCTTTCCTCCCTTGCCGCGGCCTGTCATCCTTCCTTCCTCGGGCAAAGCAAAACGTGCACAAACAGCAGCTGCAGCGGCTGGCGAGTCGGCTACGGTCTGCGCCCAGCGCGCCCGCCGCCCCCCTATATAGACTCTGGCCCGCCCTCCCCCCACCACGCGCAACCGAGGGCATATAAGCGCAGCACGGAGGCGCGCGGGCCCGTTGTCAAGGCAGCACCGGACGCCGCGCCGCACCTAACCTCCACGCACGCCGCTCCGCTACCGCTATGGCCCGCACAAAGCAAACGGCCCGCAAGTCCACCGGCGGAAAGGCGCCGCGCAAACAGCTCGCCACCAAGGCGGCGAGGAAGAGCGCGCCCGCCACCGGAGGCGTCAAGAAGCCCCACCGCTGCAGGCCGGGCACCGTCGCCCTGCGAGAAATCAGGCGCTACCAGAAGAGCACAGAGCTGCTCATCCGCAAGCTGCCATTCCAGCGCCTAGTGCGCGAGATCGCCCAGGACTTCAAGACCGACCTGCGCTTCCAGAGCTCCGCAGTCATGGCCCTGCAGGAGGCCAGCGAGGCCTACCTCGTCGGCCTCTTCGAAGACACCAACCTGTGCGCAATCCACGCCAAGCGCGTCACCATCATGCCCAAGGACATCCAGCTCGCGCGCCGCATCCGCGGCGAGCGCGCCTAAACCGCGCCGCGGCACCGCACCGCACAAACAAAAACGGCCCTTTTCAGGGCCACTAACATCTCTCCGTCGCGAGCAAACTTTGTCGGTCGCCTGCCTCTCGCCCCGCAACCCAAAAACAACAACCACCACTTCCCGTCCGTCCGCCACACCCGCTCACTCTGCCTGCCTGCTTAGCAGCGCGCAACAATCACACATCATCCCTCCCCGGCGCTCAAAGCGCACAATACCCAACGGCCGACGTCACACCGCACGGGTGGCTGGCCGGCCGGCCGCCGCTTTCGTTTCGAAAACACAAAAACAAACCCGCACTCCACTCCGACGGCCAACGGCCAGGCAGGCGCGCTCGCTCGCTCTACACGCCACCGAAATCCCCGCCGACTCCTTCCACATCTCAACGTGCCCCCCGTTGCAAAACATAACACACACACACACACACACAAAGGAACAAAACAACAAAGACCAGACACGACTAGACAAGACAGACATCCGAGAAGAACGAACGCAGGCAAGCCAACCAACGTATTCAAACAAAACAACGTGACAGAAAACCAACCGTCGGCCGCCGCCACAAACACGGCGACAATCAACAACAACACCGCTTACCGCTACCGCCGCCCACACCCGCCACCGACCCCCGCAATCCAACCACCACGGCACGCAAACAGCATCCCCACGGGCATACAGAAACGCCAGACAGACAGACACCCACACCAAACGCAACACGACAATCAAAACCTTCCCCGACGTGCTTTGATGGCCCTGAGAAGGGCCGTTTTGGGCCGCGCGTCTCTTGCGCGCCACTAGACGACGACGGGGGGTGGGGACGACGGAGTCAAGCGCCAAACCCTTCCTTTCTCCCATCTCTTTCTCCTCTACTCTACTTCTTCTTCTTGGGCGAAGCCTTCGCCTTAGACGGCGTCGTCGCCTTCTTCGGGCGCGGCGCCTTCGGCTTCTTCGTCGGAACCTTGGCGGCCTTCTTCGCCTTCGACGGCGACTTGGCCTTGGCCGGCTTGGCCGCAGCCGCCTTCTTCGCACCCGCGGGAGCGGCCGACGCCGCAGACGCCTTCTTGGCGGCGCCCGCCTTCCGACCGGTCGCCGCCTTCACGCCACCAGCCTTCTTTGCGCCGGCCGCACGGGCGCCCTTCTTCTCCTTGCTGGCCGGAGCGGCGCGCTTCTTCTTGGCACCGCCAGCACGAGCCTTGCCGCCCTCGGCCGCCCCCCCGCCGCCGGCGCCGGCAAGCTTGAACGAGCTGGACGCGCCCTTCCCCTTCGTCTGCACCAGCTCGCCCGCCACGACGGCCGACTTGAGGTACTTCTTGATAAACGGCGCCAGCTTCTCCGCGTCCAGCTTGTAGTGCGCGGCAATGTACTTCTTGATCGCCTGCAGCGACGACCCGCCGCGCTCCTTCAGACTCTTGATGGCGGCCGTCACCATCTCAGAGGTGCGCGGGTGCGCAGGCTTGGCGCGCGGCTTCTTCGCAGACGACGCAGACTTGGCCTTCTTCGTAGTGCCGGTGGCGGCGGGTGCCGCAGCAGTCTCGTTCGTAGCCGCCTGATCTGCCATTTCGACGACGCGCGTAACACACAGCGAGAGCGAGAGCGAGAGCGAGCGGGACGGCAGGCAGGCACGCAAGCACAGCACAGCAGCAGAGCAGAGAATCACAAGGCCCAGCCAGTGTCGCGGGCGGGCGCGGACGGCCGAGAGAGCGGCCGCCACTCTGCGCGCCGCCGCGCCGCGCCTCCCGCGCTTGCTACCGCCCAACGTCCGACAGCCTGTGCGGAGCAGCCCCAAACCTGCGCCACAACCGCCCGCGCCTTTCAAACCACCGAGGATGGGGCTACACACAGCCACACCACAGTCGCCAACCAGTCGCCACGGCAGCGCCGCAAACCACGGCCAAACTGCAGCTACCGCGCGCTACAGCCTGGGTCGGCCCGCCGAGAATCGCCGCCCCCGCCCAAATGCCGCCCCCACAGCCCCAGCCGACGACCCGCCACAATGGCCAAACCTTCGGCAAAACTCCCACACCGTCGCCGCGGCAGCCCGGCCAGCGCGGCCGGCGCCACAGCCACACAAGCCGAGGCGTGCGGCGATGACGGCCGTGCAAACGCGCCTCCGCCGCCCCATCGCCTTCCGTCGCCCTCCCGCCGTTTCCCGATCGGCCCGCAGCCGTCGGGCCACATCGCGCGCCGTCCTCCTCCTCTCGCCCGCCAACATTCACAGCCGTTTATCAACAATTGCCCGCCGCAAACGGACGCCGCCTGCGCAACAGGCGCCGCCGCCCCTCGCCGCTTCCGACCCAACCCCTCGACCGAGGCAAACCGCAATCCGAATCTACAGACCAACCCAATCTGCCGTCAGCACACACGACAGCCGACCTTACACGTTACGCGTTACACATTACGTTTACACGTCTAGGTTAGGTTAGGGTTAGGTGGACGTGGGTTAGGTTAAGGGGACTTGGGTTAGGTTAAGCGTCAAACTTAGGTTAAGCATTCAAACACGTCAGGCGTCAGAGGTTAGGTTAGGTTACACGTTAGGTTAAGGGGTCAGTGCTAGGTTAAAAAAAAGCGTTCAAACGTGAGGCGTCAGCCGGACAGCTTACCTTACGTAGACGTTAGGGGCTCACAGGCTGAGCTCACCTCGCCACACCACAGGTTAGGTTCGGTTCGCTCGGCTCAGCGTAAAGCGCCGAGGTCAGGGTTACGTTCGTTCACCTTCGGGCGCCACACTTTCGGTTGAAAGGTCGCGACGGGACGACGTCGGCAGGCACGCCGCAAACGAACAAAAACGTACAGACGACGTCGAAAACCGCCGACAGACGGGGGAGCAGCACGACCACGACCAGATACCGAGCGCGAACGAGACACACGCGAACCACCCCCACCGGCCAAAGGGCACCACACAACAACCCAGAGCACCACGTGTCGACACCAGAGCAACCCGCCGCTCACGCGACATGGCTGGCACCGAAGGGCAACCGCCCGCAACTGCGCTTTCCGCGCCGGCCCGGATGCACGTCGTGCTACAACAACACCACTACCGTACACAGCCGCTGTTCACAACATCACTATCATGCGCGCCCGCGGCTCGCCGCCGTCGCAGTCGCAGCCCCAACGCCAGCACTTTTGCACCACCATTCACACGCACCGCAACACAGCTCGCCGACACAGCCGAACAAAACAAACACCACACAACAACAGCAACAACGCCGCCGCCTCTACTTGTGCCGGCGACCCACCCCGCCGATGGCGCACCTTTCGCCAGCCGGCAATCGACACACACGCACCCACCCACCCCCCGGGGCCCAGTGCAAAAAAAAAACACACAAAAACAAAAAAACCAAACAAAAACAAAACGACACGGGAAGCGCACACCGCCACTTCGCGCGCACGCCACCAACCAGTCGTCGTCTCAAAATAACAAACACAAAAAAAAAATAAACTAACAACTAGGGCAACACGAAACAAAAAACGCCTCGCACGAACCGCCCACAAAAAGGACAAGCACACGCACAGCCTCTGCTGACGACCACGACGCAGCGGCACGCTGCTCCTGTCCCGCGCCCCGCGCCCCACTCGAGTCACAACTCACGCGACACCGTCAACGACGGGCTCGCTTCCCGCAACCTACCACCTTTCCGCCACGACGCACAGCCCCAGCCCCACCCGACGACGCGCCCGTGGCAACGACTGCACTTTCACCACCGCCTCCCCCTTCCCCCCCAAAACACACACACACACACACACACACACACACACACACACAGCCAGCCAAAAACGCACTCGCGACCCACACATGCACACGCCAACCAGTCAACGTCGACAACCACACGCAAGGCTCGAAACGAAACCGGCGTCCTTCCACGTTGCCATCAAGCTACGCGACACAAGACACAAGGAACCAACACAACAGCCGGCCCCACTAATTCCCCACTCTCACGCCGCAAAAAGCACACCGAAACCGCCAAACGCACGCACATTCCCCTTCGCACTGACACCGACCGGCTCGCTACCACACACCTCTCGGCAGCCGTTTCACGCCAATTCGCCACACCGCCCACACAGTCGACAAGCGCCCGCCCTGTACGGCACACGCAACGACGCAGCGCAGCAAAGGGCGCCCGCAACACATACCTCTCCTCCCCCTCTCTCTCTCTCTCCGCCGCCCGACGCGCCAACCGCCACACCACACCGCCAGCCACTCGCAAATTGTGCACTGCCACCAGCCACACGTCCAACACGCCGCGCCGCCTCCGGCCACCCGCCAGGGGGCGCTCACGTCCGCGACAACAGCGCGGCCCGCCGGGCCGGGCCGGGCCGGGCCGAACCGAACCGAGCCGCCGCTGCTCTGCACTCGGCACGGCCACACCCTGCTGCAGACCGGGCTCGTCTCTCTGTACGCGTCTGCCTGCGCATCAACACAACACGACCTTTTTTTTTTCCTCTCTCTACCGCCATCCCTTCTTCTCGCGTTTTACTCGTTGTTGCAGCAGCGGCGCACACCTACACATCCACAGCCCCAGCCGAGCCGAGCCGGCCTCACCTCAGGGCCCGCCGCCAGCGTCTCCTCCTCGGGCACAGGTGCGGTGCTGTGGCCGCCCATCCAACCGCATTGCTGGCCGTCCAGCCGCCAGGCGTTCCCACTGCCGCGAGCCACGCCGCGCACCGACCCTGCTGCAGAAAACGAAGCATAGCCAGAGACCGACCGATACACAAAGCAAGCCGTCGCCTCGCCTCTTGTCCTTCCTGCCTTCCTTCCGCCCCCGCCCTTCTCACACCACCGCCTCTCCACTTTCGCCCCCCCCTCCTCCTTTTTTTTTTTTTTTTTTGTTTTCTTCTTTCTTTCTTTCTTTCTTTCTTTCTTTGGCCCTCTCTCCTTCCCGCCATGGCGGTTACGGCACCGCCTGCAGCGGCAGATTTTGTGCGCCCACACGCCTACTCCTACCACCATTAACCTCGCCCTGCCCTGCCCATCAACGTCGCAGTCGAACCGACGCTTGCCAACACACTGCCGACGTTCCTTTCTCTTTTCGGCCTACGCCCATTACGCGCCGCCGCCACAGCACCTTCCCTTCCCACAACACACCGACGTCATCACACGCACCCAAAACAGGGGCCACGACCGTGTTCCTCGCCCACTCCCGTCCCGCACGGTACGCACATTCCCAACTATTACCGCGCACCCTCCCTTTCCAATCTGTGTGTCTCTGTGTCTGTGTCCTGTCCGCGCGTGACGCCTCTCAACATCCGCCGTCCCCCGTCCCGTTTTCGCCCCCATGCCGTCGTCGCGCCGCCTCCTCCCCGTCCACCGCCGCCCCTGTCCGCCCCGCACCACACCATACACCGCTGCTTGTCCCGGCCGTTGCCACCAAAGGCGCCGACCGCAAACGCGCCACGCCGCAGCCCCCGTGCGTCTCGCGCTCGCTTGCATCTCCGTGCCGACGCTGCCTCTCTTCCCGCTCGCACTCGACCTCGACAACACAGTCTTTGGCTCCGCCACTGCGTGTTCCGGTGGTACGCACGCTGCAACACGTATGTATTCATTACCAGAGCGATGGCGAGGCATGACAGCATCTCTGTCTGACCAGAGAGTTATTTATCGTTGCTAGTCGGCGCTTGGACCGCGCCAGACGACAGTAGTGGCACGCACCGGGTCGCCAGGAACAGTTGTTATATATATTGTAGCGCGAGTCGGGAGAGGTAGTAGTCGGTCGACAGTAGTAGCGGGTGGACGGTTGTACTGAGCGGGCGTCGGCGGCGTGCTCTGCTCGTCTCGCGACTCTGGTCACGGTTCGGGACGATGTATAGTATATTGTGTTATAATCAAAAGGTAGTGTGAAGCTGCATTTTGCGCAAATCTGATAACGTATGTTCATTGTACTTATTTTGTTCAACGACAAAAAGCCCCACTATTACTTTTTTCTAAAGTAACTTTTGTCTTTTAACGAAAAACATTCACTTTTTAAAGACTACTTCCTATGGCATTTCCCTCCAAGGAGTGCAATTAATTACCAGCCAGCACTCATTCATTGCACACAGCTGTGTAAGGGGTATCTACAATTGAGGAGCGGATACAAATGCAATTTTTTGTTTTGTTTTTTTTTTTTGTGCGTTGTAACCTCCCCGCAAAATTTAAAATAATGGACAATGTTATTTACGGATGCTAATGGACATTGCGCTAATTGTAACCTCGCCCACAATGAGAGGTATTGAAAATGGCAACAAAAATGTTAAATTCGCAATCTGACTCAAATATAAATTCTTCACAACATTTAAAAGTCCGTTCAGTGACAAGAAACTTCAATTAAACCGAAATATCGGTCTTTGGCCCTGTGCAAAACAATCAGAATTAAAGTCTTACCTCAGAATAAATGGATGTCACATTTCTGCTCTTGTTTGTTGCGCAGCGCTTGGAGGAACTGCATTGCAAATAATAATATTCTCTTTTTTTTTGTGATTTTAGTGAAATTTTTCTTCAAAGAAGTGGAATGAAATGTGAAGTGCAACGAACTCTTCAGTTCAATAAAAAATTAAATGTTTGAAAAATGCTTTTGAAATAAAAATTATTATTGGGGAACTTGTTGGAGAATAATTACAATAAATAAAATTGTTCATTATCTAATGATTATATTAATTAACAGTATACCTTATTCACCATCTTGACCAGTGTTGCCGACCGCCTACATCACACAACCGCACTCGGCTGCTACTACTGACCGACCGCTCTGCATGACGACTATTAGCGTACTGCACGCGACGACTACTGACAGAGTACAGCCCTCAACTAGACAGACCTACAGACTCGCAACGACCGACCGACTGACTGACTGACTGACTGAGAACCGCTCGCAACACTCGCGCGGTCCAGCGCAAACTCTCTGGTCACAGATGCTACAATGTCTCGCCATCGCTGCTATGTTACATACGTGTTTCAGTGTCTTTTTCATTGGGGTGACGATCTTTGGCTCTTTTTATTCTGAATACAGGGCCAAAGGTCAACGCTGCTGCCCTTATACAATTTATCAGGTTTCATTATGTCTGTTGCAATGTTACATACGGTTCATTCTTTCATTAATATTATCGTTGGGTTTGTTTTGTAGGGACGTTAACATTCTGGCACATTTCTATTATCATCGGACTCTCTGCTATTTGTGCAGGGAGGTTATACCTGGGTCCATTTCCATTTCCATTTACATTCTAATATTGATAGACTTTTTGTTTTCTTTTTTGTTTCTTGTTGTTTTTCCTTCTTTTTTTTGTTGTTTTTTTTTTTGTTTGTTTTGTTTTTCCCGCTCTCACCACCACCGCCGCATCACGCCTCCCGTTTTCTTGGTTTCTTTTCTGTTCTTCAACTGCTTCAACATCACCGCGCCCCATTTCCACACCACAGCCATCAGCCTCCAAGACGGGCAGGCGCAGTGTGCCATTTCCGGCGCACAAGCACACCCGTACGGTACTCTCCTCGCCCCCACGCCACCAACAACACAGCGACCACGCGGCTGTCAGGCACGGCACGGCACGGCACGGCACCGGCGAAATGCGCCGCCCCCGCCCCTCCGCGCATCCGTCCGTCTCGCCACGTTCACTGACAGCCGCGTCTGCGGCTACACCACGACAACCACAACACAACACCGCTCCCCTCCCTGGCAACTCATTGTTTTTCTCCTCCTCTTTTGCACAAACCACAACGCCGAGCACAGGCGCAAGCCACCCACACCGCGCCCCTCCCCGTCCCGCCTTTCTTTGGCCGCCGCTCCTCGTTTGCCCCCTCCCATCTCCCGAAATGCCATGCCAGCAGCGTTACGCATGCCCCTCCCCTGTCCACACAACACTACCGCCAAACGAACAGCCTTCCGGGCCACATGCAGGGCACGCCCACCTCCAAACACTGCCAATTCACGGACGCACACACACACACACACACTTTCTCGACACCTTTCTGTACGGAGGGTGCGTCATCTCGACCGTGACAGAGTGACGCCAACTATCGACGATCCATTTCCCCCCACTGGTGAAACATGTCCACTAACACCTACATACATCATTCAAGTACACAGACAATAGCATACACACAATGGGAGGGCACACGAACATGGACGGCACGGCACTGTCATACACTCTTCCTCACAACCATATCAACAAACGTTACGTACATCCGGGAAAGCGAAAGCGAAAGCGAAAGCGAAAGCAAAAGCAAAAGCAAAAGCAAAGCCCAATGCAGCCGTCAAAGGTAACGTTCACCACGGCAGACACTTGCAGCCGCGCCGCCGTTAAACGCATTTCAGTGCGGCTCCAATACGCCTCCGACACGGGAACGTTCCGTTGCTCTACGAATGCGTTTCTCCCCTTTTTCCCTTCCTCTCTCTTTTGCCCCCCCTCCTTGCACTCTTGCCTCATTCCTCACGTTCTGCCCAGACATTCGACCGATCAAAGTCAACCTTTCGTCACCGTTCTCAGCGCGACGGTGTACAACAGTATGACGGGTGTGCCCAAGACTTCGGTTCAGTTGCGTGACGCCGGTCTATCGCGCCGATCGACAGTTACTCAGGGGGCGACGGATCGGACCACGTCACCGACACACAAAACACTTTCAAACAAACACATACATACCGGATGGACACAGACAAACACGTGTACAGACATTCGCCAAACAAACGACGACCGCCGCCGCCGCCGCCGCCGCCGCCGCCGCCGTCTAGCGTCGCGCTTACTGTACTGCACTGGACACGCGTGCATCTTGAATGACGACATCGGTGTGCGTGCGTCGTACGCAATCAGTCAGACACGGCTATCAAAAATCAGAGTCGAATGGTACATCATCGTGCGTGTCGCCGTACACGTACAGTACAATACAACAACAATGCGTCTTAATGGCACGTTCAATTTCAACGTCACTCACACACCTCCACGCTGCAGTTACGTCGCACCATTGTCAAACTCGGCGTACAGCAAAGGGAATAGTGGGCGGCAAAAAAAAACCAAACAAAAACATTTCACATTTCACCCTCGCCATGTATGATGTGCAAAAAACAAACCCGCAAACGGCCGTCGTTACGGTGACACAAAAGTCGCCGATCGCACTGTCCCCCCTCGCAGACAGGTAACACACACACACCACCACCAATGGGTCAAAACCACTCCAACGAGGCGTGCCACCATTCCACGCCACGGCGACCAACCTCGTGGCCGTCCCCCGCAACACGCTTTGACGCGCCCCCCCCCCCACCCACAATCAAAATGCACACATACATCACAGCCGTCCACACAAACAACAACAACAACAATTCCGCCCTTCCCGCAAAAGGCAAGTTGGTGGCCCTGAAAAGGGCCGTTTTGCCGCTCTCGCAACGGAGGAGCCTTCTCCATCCTTCCTTCCACTCCAGAGCCACCTCCTTACTTGGAGCTCGTGTACTTGGTCACCGCCTTCGTGCCCTCGCTCACGGCGTGCTTGGCCAGCTCGCCAGGCAGCAACAGCCGCACAGCGGTCTGGATCTCGCGGGACGTGATGGTCGAGCGCTTGTTGTAGTGCGCCAGGCGAGAAGCCTCGGCCGCAATGCGCTCGAAAATGTCGTTCACGAAGCTGTTCATGATGCTCATCGCCTTCGACGAGATGCCCGTGTCAGGGTGCACCTGCTTCAGCACCTTGTAGATGTAGATGGCATAGCTCTCCTTCCTCTTGCGCTTCTTCTTCTTGTCGCCCTTCGAAATGTTCTTCTGCGCCTTGCCAGCCTTCTTGGCGGCCTTCCCGCTAGTCTTGGGCGGCATCTCGAACGAACGTACGGCAGCAGCAACACCAGTAGCAAGCGCTCCGCTCTAGTCAGCGTCTCCCCACACAGTGGCACCCGCCGCCAGCCGCCGCCGCACCTTTACCAGCTCGCCCTGTTGCGGCCGCCGACCAATGGGGCGCGCGCGCAACCGGCCGCCGCACCCGAGCCCATAAAGCACCCCCACCCCGGCTGCGCCGGCACGCACTCCGCTGCTCGACTCGCTGCCGCTCGCACCGGTCGTTTTCGTTTCCGTTTCGTGTGCACCGTCGCTAGCCCATCGCCATGTCCGGACGCGGAAAGGGAGGCAAAGTCAAGGGCAAGTCAAAGTCCCGCTCAAGCAGGGCTGGGCTCCAGTTCCCGGTCGGCAGAATCCACCGCCTCCTGCGCAAGGGAAACTACGCAGAGCGCGTCGGCGCCGGGGCGCCCGTCTACCTCGCCGCCGTCATGGAGTACCTCGCGGCTGAGGTGCTCGAGCTGGCCGGAAACGCGGCCCGCGACAACAAGAAGACGCGCATCATCCCGCGCCACCTGCAGCTTGCCATCCGCAACGACGAGGAGCTCAACAAGCTCCTGTCGGGCGTCACCATCGCACAGGGTGGTGTCCTGCCCAACATCCAGGCCGTCCTGCTGCCAAAGAAGACCGAGAAGAAGGCCTAAAGGAGGCCAAGGCAATCGCAGCGCCGCGTGCTCCCCTGCACGCAACGCGCTTTGCCGGCTCGGCTCGGCCCGGCCCACAACAATCGGCCCTTTTCAGGGCCACCACACAAACCTACGTCCAAAGCAAAATTTCAGTCGTCCTCGCCGCACCTTGTTTTGTTTTAACTTTGCACTTTCACAGCACAGCCGCCGCCGGCGCACGTCCGCCATCTTGTCGTCCACACAGCCCGTGTGGCCCAACAAACACACACACACACATTCATTTTGCACGGTCGCAGTCGCCTTCCAAACGACAACGGCAGCAATAATGACCATTGTTACAGGGAGGCGTGTCGACACACCGCCCTCCACTCCCGCGCGCAACGGCCGTCGACACGAACGAAACAGCTGATCCGGCCGCCTGTGCCCACACGCCTTGCCTCGGAAACCCCAACGCCGCCGCAAACACACAGAGCCAAACCACGCAAGCAAATAATCACCGCCTCTCGCACAACAACACACAGCCCGCCATCTCCGTCGCGATCGATACAACGACACACAATAACAAACACAAACGAAGCAGCTCCCACACACAGCCAGCCACATGACACGTTTCCTTTCCTTCTCCCCTCCCAGTCACATCACGTCGCTCAAACGGAAAGAAAGAAACAAACAAACAACACAGACTCTTTCGCACTTTTCAACTTCCGAACAGTGTGGTGGCCCTGAAAAGGGCCGTTTTCTAGTCTCTCCCACCCACAAGCACGGCCGCGGGAAGGCCAGCGCCCGCTGCGACGCAGCCTAACCGCCGAAACCGTACAGGGTGCGCCCCTGCCTCTTCAGGGCGTACACCACGTCCATGGCCGTCACAGTCTTGCGCTTGGCGTGCTCAGTGTACGTCACCGCGTCGCGGATCACGTTCTCCAGGAACACCTTCAGCACCCCGCGGGTCTCCTCGTAGATCAGACCAGAGATGCGCTTCACGCCGCCCCTGCGAGCCAGGCGGCGGATGGCGGGCTTCGTGATGCCCTGGATGTTGTCGCGCAACACCTTGCGGTGCCGCTTGGCGCCACCCTTGCCGAGCCCCTTTCCTCCCTTGCCGCGGCCTGTCATCCTTCCTTCCTCGGGCAAAGCAAAACGTGCACAAACAGCAGCTGCAGCGGCTGGCGAGTCGGCTACGGTCTGCGCCCAGCGCGCCCGCCGCCCCCCTATATAGACTCTGGCCCGCCCTCCCCCCACCACGCGCAACCGAGGGCATATAAGCGCAGCACGGAGGCGCGCGGGCCCGTTGTCAAGGCAGCACCGGACGCCGCGCCGCACCTAACCTCCACGCACGCCGCTCCGCTACCGCTATGGCCCGCACAAAGCAAACGGCCCGCAAGTCCACCGGCGGAAAGGCGCCGCGCAAACAGCTCGCCACCAAGGCGGCGAGGAAGAGCGCGCCCGCCACCGGAGGCGTCAAGAAGCCCCACCGCTACAGGCCGGGCACCGTCGCCCTGCGAGAAATCAGGCGCTACCAGAAGAGCACAGAGCTGCTCATCCGCAAGCTGCCATTCCAGCGCCTAGTGCGCGAGATCGCCCAGGACTTCAAGACCGACCTGCGCTTCCAGAGCTCCGCAGTCATGGCCCTGCAGGAGGCCAGCGAGGCCTACCTCGTCGGCCTCTTCGAAGACACCAACCTGTGCGCAATCCACGCCAAGCGCGTCACCATCATGCCCAAGGACATCCAGCTCGCGCGCCGCATCCGCGGCGAGCGCGCCTAAACCGCGCCGCGGCACCGCACCGCACAAACAAAAACGGCCCTTTTCAGGGCCACTAACATCTCTCCGTCGCGAGCAAACTTTGTCGGTCGCCTGCCTCTCGCCCCGCAACCCAAAAACAACAACCACCACTTCCCGTCCGTCCGCCACACCCGCTCACTCTGCCTGCCTGCTTAGCAGCGCGCAACAATCACACATCATCCCTCCCCGGCGCTCAAAGCGCACAATACCCAACGGCCGACGTCACACCGCACGGGTGGCTGGCCGGCCGGCCGCCGCTTTCGTTTCGAAAACACAAAAACAAACCCGCACTCCACTCCGACGGCCAACGGCCAGGCAGGCGCGCTCGCTCGCTCTACACGCCACCGAAATCCCCGCCGACTCCTTCCACATCTCAACGTGCCCCCCGTTGCAAAACATAACACACACACACACACACACAAAGGAACAAAACAACAAAGACCAGACACGACTAGACAAGACAGACATCCGAGAAGAACGAACGCAGGCAAGCCAACCAACGTATTCAAACAAAACAACGTGACAGAAAACCAACCGTCGGCCGCCGCCACAAACACGGCGACAATCAACAACAACACCGCTTACCGCTACCGCCGCCCACACCCGCCACCGACCCCCGCAATCCAACCACCACGGCACGCAAACAGCATCCCCACGGGCATACAGAAACGCCAGACAGACAGACACCCACACCAAACGCAACACGACAATCAAAACCTTCCCCGACGTGCTTTGATGGCCCTGAGAAGGGCCGTTTTGGGCCGCGCGTCTCTTGCGCGCCACTAGACGACGACGGGGGGTGGGGACGACGGAGTCAAGCGCCAAACCCTTCCTTTCTCCCATCTCTTTCTCCTCTACTCTACTTCTTCTTCTTGGGCGAAGCCTTCGCCTTAGACGGCGTCGTCGCCTTCTTCGGGCGCGGCGCCTTCGGCTTCTTCGTCGGAACCTTGGCGGCCTTCTTCGCCTTCGACGGCGACTTGGCCTTGGCCGGCTTGGCCGCAGCCGCCTTCTTCGCACCCGCGGGAGCGGCCGACGCCGCAGACGCCTTCTTGGCGGCGCCCGCCTTCCGACCGGTCGCCGCCTTCACGCCACCAGCCTTCTTTGCGCCGGCCGCACGGGCGCCCTTCTTCTCCTTGCTGGCCGGAGCGGCGCGCTTCTTCTTGGCACCGCCAGCACGAGCCTTGCCGCCCTCGGCCGCCCCCCCGCCGCCGGCGCCGGCAAGCTTGAACGAGCCGGACGCGCCCTTCCCCTTCGTCTGCACCAGCTCGCCCGCCACGACGGCCGACTTGAGGTACTTCTTGATAAACGGCGCCAGCTTCTCCGCGTCCAGCTTGTAGTGCGCGGCAATGTACTTCTTGATCGCCTGCAGCGACGACCCGCCGCGCTCCTTCAGACTCTTGATGGCGGCCGTCACCATCTCAGAGGTGCGCGGGTGCGCAGGCTTGGCGCGCGGCTTCTTCGCAGACGACGCAGACTTGGCCTTCTTCGTAGTGCCGGTGGCGGCGGGTGCCGCAGCAGTCTCGTTCGTAGCCGCCTGATCTGCCATTTCGACGACGCGCGTAACACACAGCGAGAGCGAGAGCGAGAGCGAGCGGGACGGCAGGCAGGCACGCAAGCACAGCACAGCAGCAGAGCAGAGAATCACAAGGCCCAGCCAGTGTCGCGGGCGGGCGCGGACGGCCGAGAGAGCGGCCGCCACTCTGCGCGCCGCCGCGCCGCGCCTCCCGCGCTTGCTACCGCCCAACGTCCGACAGCCTGTGCGGAGCAGCCCCAAACCTGCGCCACAACCGCCCGCGCCTTTCAAACCACCGAGGATGGGGCTACACACAGCCACACCACAGTCGCCAACCAGTCGCCACGGCAGCGCCGCAAACCACGGCCAAACTGCAGCTACCGCGCGCTACAGCCTGGGTCGGCCCGCCGAGAATCGCCGCCCCCGCCCAAATGCCGCCCCCACAGCCCCAGCCGACGACCCGCCACAATGGCCAAACCTTCGGCAAAACTCCCACACCGTCGCCGCGGCAGCCCGGCCAGCGCGGCCGGCGCCACAGCCACACAAGCCGAGGCGTGCGGCGATGACGGCCGTGCAAACGCGCCTCCGCCGCCCCATCGCCTTCCGTCGCCCTCCCGCCGTTTCCCGATCGGCCCGCAGCCGTCGGGCCACATCGCGCGCCGTCCTCCTCCTCTCGCCCGCCAACATTCACAGCCGTTTATCAACAATTGCCCGCCGCAAACGGACGCCGCCTGCGCAACAGGCGCCGCCGCCCCTCGCCGCTTCCGACCCAACCCCTCGACCGAGGCAAACCGCAATCCGAATCTACAGACCAACCCAATCTGCCGTCAGCACACACGACAGCCGACCTTACACGTTACGCGTTACACATTACGTTTACACGTCTAGGTTAGGTTAGGGTTAGGTGGACGTGGGTTAGGTTAAGGGGACTTGGGTTAGGTTAAGCGTCAAACTTAGGTTAAGCATTCAAACACGTCAGGCGTCAGAGGTTAGGTTAGGTTACACGTTAGGTTAAGGGGTCAGTGCTAGGTTAAAAAAAAGCGTTCAAACGTGAGGCGTCAGCCGGACAGCTTACCTTACGTAGACGTTAGGGGCTCACAGGCTGAGCTCACCTCGCCACACCACAGGTTAGGTTCGGTTCGCTCGGCTCAGCGTAAAGCGCCGAGGTCAGGGTTACGTTCGTTCACCTTCGGGCGCCACACTTTCGGTTGAAAGGTCGCGACGGGACGACGTCGGCAGGCACGCCGCAAACGAACAAAAACGTACAGACGACGTCGAAAACCGCCGACAGACGGGGGAGCAGCACGACCACGACCAGATACCGAGCGCGAACGAGACACACGCGAACCACCCCCACCGGCCAAAGGGCACCACACAACAACCCAGAGCACCACGTGTCGACACCAGAGCAACCCGCCGCTCACGCGACATGGCTGGCACCGAAGGGCAACCGCCCGCAACTGCGCTTTCCGCGCCGGCCCGGATGCACGTCGTGCTACAACAACACCACTACCGTACACAGCCGCTGTTCACAACATCACTATCATGCGCGCCCGCGGCTCGCCGCCGTCGCAGTCGCAGCCCCAACGCCAGCACTTTTGCACCACCATTCACACGCACCGCAACACAGCTCGCCGACACAGCCGAACAAAACAAACACCACACAACAACAGCAACAACGCCGCCGCCTCTACTTGTGCCGGCGACCCACCCCGCCGATGGCGCACCTTTCGCCAGCCGGCAATCGACACACACGCACCCACCCACCCCCCGGGGCCCAGTGCAAAAAAAAAACACACAAAAACAAAAAAACCAAACAAAAACAAAACGACACGGGAAGCGCACACCGCCACTTCGCGCGCACGCCACCAACCAGTCGTCGTCTCAAAATAACAAACACAAAAAAAAAATAAACTAACAACTAGGGCAACACGAAACAAAAAACGCCTCGCACGAACCGCCCACAAAAAGGACAAGCACACGCACAGCCTCTGCTGACGACCACGACGCAGCGGCACGCTGCTCCTGTCCCGCGCCCCGCGCCCCACTCGAGTCACAACTCACGCGACACCGTCAACGACGGGCTCGCTTCCCGCAACCTACCACCTTTCCGCCACGACGCACAGCCCCAGCCCCACCCGACGACGCGCCCGTGGCAACGACTGCACTTTCACCACCGCCTCCCCCTTCCCCCCCAAAACACACACACACACACACACACACACACACACACACACACACACACACAGCCAGCCAAAAACGCACTCGCGACCCACACATGCACACGCCAACCAGTCAACGTCGACAACCACACGCAAGGCTCGAAACGAAACCGGCGTCCTTCCACGTTGCCATCAAGCTACGCGACACAAGACACAAGGAACCAACACAACAGCCGGCCCCACTAATTCCCCACTCTCACGCCGCAAAAAGCACACCGAAACCGCCAAACGCACGCACATTCCCCTTCGCACTGACACCGACCGGCTCGCTACCACACACCTCTCGGCAGCCGTTTCACGCCAATTCGCCACACCGCCCACACAGTCGACAAGCGCCCGCCCTGTACGGCACACGCAACGACGCAGCGCAGCAAAGGGCGCCCGCAACACATACCTCTCCTCCCCCTCTCTCTCTCTCTCCGCCGCCCGACGCGCCAACCGCCACACCACACCGCCAGCCACTCGCAAATTGTGCACTGCCACCAGCCACACGTCCAACACGCCGCGCCGCCTCCGGCCACCCGCCAGGGGGCGCTCACGTCCGCGACAACAGCGCGGCCCGCCGGGCCGGGCCGGGCCGGGCCGAACCGAACCGAGCCGCCGCTGCTCTGCACTCGGCACGGCCACACCCTGCTGCAGACCGGGCTCGTCTCTCTGTACGCGTCTGCCTGCGCATCAACACAACACGACCTTTTTTTTTTCCTCTCTCTACCGCCATCCCTTCTTCTCGCGTTTTACTCGTTGTTGCAGCAGCGGCGCACACCTACACATCCACAGCCCCAGCCGAGCCGAGCCGGCCTCACCTCAGGGCCCGCCGCCAGCGTCTCCTCCTCGGGCACAGGTGCGGTGCTGTGGCCGCCCATCCAACCGCATTGCTGGCCGTCCAGCCGCCAGGCGTTCCCACTGCCGCGAGCCACGCCGCGCACCGACCCTGCTGCAGAAAACGAAGCATAGCCAGAGACCGACCGATACACAAAGCAAGCCGTCGCCTCGCCTCTTGTCCTTCCTGCCTTCCTTCCGCCCCCGCCCTTCTCACACCACCGCCTCTCCACTTTCGCCCCCCCCCCTCCTCCTTTTTTTTTTTTTTTTTGTTTTCTTCTTTCTTTCTTTCTTTCTTTCTTTCTTTGGCCCTCTCTCCTTCCCGCCATGGCGGTTACGGCACCGCCTGCAGCGGCAGATTTTGTGCGCCCACACGCCTACTCCTACCACCATTAACCTCGCCCTGCCCTGCCCATCAACGTCGCAGTCGAACCGACGCTTGCCAACACACTGCCGACGTTCCTTTCTCTTTTCGGCCTACGCCCATTACGCGCCGCCGCCACAGCACCTTCCCTTCCCACAACACACCGACGTCATCACACGCACCCAAAACAGGGGCCACGACCGTGTTCCTCGCCCACTCCCGTCCCGCACGGTACGCACATTCCCAACTATTACCGCGCACCCTCCCTTTCCAATCTGTGTGTCTCTGTGTCTGTGTCCTGTCCGCGCGTGACGCCTCTCAACATCCGCCGTCCCCCGTCCCGTTTTCGCCCCCATGCCGTCGTCGCGCCGCCTCCTCCCCGTCCACCGCCGCCCCTGTCCGCCCCGCACCCACACCATACACCGCTGCTTGTCCCGGCCGTTGCCACCAAAGGCGCCGACCGCAAACGCGCCACGCCGCAGCCCCCGTGCGTCTCGCGCTCGCTTGCATCTCCGTGCCGACGCTGCCTCTCTTCCCGCTCGCACTCGACCTCGACAACACAGTCTTTGGCTCCGCCACTGCGTGTTCCGGTGGTACGCACGCTGCAACACGTATGTATTCATTACCAGAGCGATGGCGAGGCATGACAGCATCTCTGTCCTGACCAGAGAGTTATTTATCGTTGCTAGTCGGCGCTTGGACCGCGCCAGACGACAGTAAGTGGCACGCACCGGGTCGCCAGGAACAGTTGTTATATATATTGTAGCGCGAGTCGGGAGAGGTAGTAGTCGGTCGACAGTAGTAGCGGGTGGACGGTTGTACTGAGCGGGCGTCGGCGGCGTGCTCTGCTCGTCTCGCGACTCTGGTCACGGTTCGGGACGATGTATAGTATATTGTGTTATAATCAAAAGGTAGTGTGAAGCTGCATTTTGCGCAAATCTGATAACGTATGTTCATTGTACTTATTTTGTTCAACGACAAAAAGCCCCACTATTTTTTCTAAAGTAACTTTTGTCTTTTAACGAAAAACATTCACTTTTTAAAGACTACTTCCTATGGCATTTCCCTCCAAGGAGTGCAATTAATTACCAGCCAGCACTCATTCATTGCACACAGCTGTGTAAGGGGTATCTACAATTGAGGAGCGGATACAAATGCAATTTTTTGTTTTGTTTTTTTTTTTTTTGTGCGTTGTAACCTCCCCGCAAAATTTAAAATAATGGACAATGTTATTTACGGATGCTAATGGACATTGCGCTAATTGTAACCTCGCCCCACAATGAGAGGTATTGAAAATGGCAACAAAAATGTTAAATTCGCAATCTGACTCAAATATAAATTCTTCACAACATTTAAAAGTCCGTTCAGTGACAAGAAACTTCAATTAAACCGAAATATCGGTCTTTGGCCCTGTGCAAAACAATCAGAATTAAAGTCTTACCTCAGAATAAATGGATGTCACATTTCTGCTCTTGTTTGTTGCGCAGCGCTTGGAGGAACTGCATTGCAAATAATAATATTCTCTTTTTTTTTTGTGATTTTAGTGAAATTTTTCTTCAAAGAAGTGGAATGAAATGTGAAGTGCAACGAACTCTTCAGTTCAATAAAAAATTAAATGTTTGAAAAATGCTTTTGAAATAAAAATTATTATTGGGGAACTTGTTGGAGAATAATTACAATAAATAAAATTGTTCATTATCTAATGATTATATTAATTAACAGTATACCTTATTCACCATCTTGACCAGTGTTGCCGACCGCCTACATCACACAACCGCACTCGGCTGCTACTACTGACCGACCGCTCTGCATGACGACTATTAGCGTACTGCACGCGACGACTACTGACAGAGTACAGCCCTCAACTAGACAGACCTACAGACTCGCAACGACCCGACCGACTGACTGACTGACTGACTGAGAACCGCTCGCAACACTCGCGCGGTCCAGCGCAAACTCTCTGGTCACAGATGCTACAATGTCTCGCCATCGCTGCTATGTTACATACGTGTTTCAGTGTCTTTTTCATTGGGGTGACGATCTTTGGCTCTTTTATTCTGAATACAGGGCCAAAGGTCAACGCTGCTGCCCTTATACAATTTATCAGGTTTCATTATGTCTGTTGCAATGTTACATACGGTTCATTCTTTCATTAATATTATCGTTGGGTTTGTTTTGTAGGGACGTTAACATTCTGGCACATTTCTATTATCATCGGACTCTCTGCTATTTGTGCAGGGAGGTTATACCTGGGTCCATTTCCATTTCCATTTACATTCTAATATTGATAGACTTTTTGTTTTCTTTTTTGTTTCTTGTTGTTTTTCCTTCTTTTTTTTGTTGTTTTTTTTTTGTTTGTTTGTTTTTCCCGCTCTCACCACCACCGCCGCATCACGCCTCCCGTTTTCTTGGTTTCTTTTCTGTTCTTCAACTGCTTCAACATCACGCGCCCCATTTCCACACCACAGCCATCAGCCTCCAAGACGGGCAGGCGCAGTGTGCCATTTCCGGCGCACAAGCACACCCGTACGGTACTCTCCTCGCCCCCACGCCACCAACAACACAGCGACCACGCGGCTGTCAGGCACGGCACGGCACGGCACGGCACCGGCGAAATGCGCCGCCCCCGCCCCTCCGCGCATCCGTCCGTCTCGCCACGTTCACTGACAGCCGCGTCTGCGGCTACACCACGACAACCACAACACAACACCGCTCCCCTCCCTGGCAACTCATTGTTTTTCTCCTCCTCTTTTGCACAAACCACAACGCCGAGCACAGGCGCAAGCCACCCACACCGCGCCCCTCCCCGTCCCGCCTTTCTTTGGCCGCCGCTCCTCGTTTGCCCCCTCCCATCTCCCGAAATGCCATGCCAGCAGCGTTACGCATGCCCCTCCCCTGTCCACACAACACTACCGCCAAACGAACAGCCTTCCGGGCCACATGCAGGGCACGCCCACCTCCAAACACTGCCAATTCACGGACGCACACACACACACACACACTTTCTCGACACCTTTCTGTACGGAGGGTGCGTCATCTCGACCGTGACAGAGTGACGCCAACTATCGACGATCCATTTCCCCCCACTGGTGAAACATGTCCACTAACACCTACATACATCATTCAAGTACACAGACAATAGCATACACACAATGGGAGGGCACACGAACATGGACGGCACGGCACTGTCATACACTCTTCCTCACAACCATATCAACAAACGTTACGTACATCCGGGAAAGCGAAAGCGAAAGCGAAAGCGAAAGCAAAAGCAAAAGCAAAAGCAAAGCCCAATGCAGCCGTCAAAGGTAACGTTCACCACGGCAGACACTTGCAGCCGCGCCGCCGTTAAACGCATTTCAGTGCGGCTCCAATACGCCTCCGACACGGGAACGTTCCGTTGCTCTACGAATGCGTTTCTCCCCTTTTTCCCTTCCTCTCTCTTTTGCCCCCCCTCCTTGCACTCTTGCCTCATTCCTCACGTTCTGCCCAGACATTCGACCGATCAAAGTCAACCTTTCGTCACCGTTCTCAGCGCGACGGTGTACAACAGTATGACGGGTGTGCCCAAGACTTCGGTTCAGTTGCGTGACGCCGGTCTATCGCGCCGATCGACAGTTACTCAGGGGGCGACGGATCGGACCACGTCACCGACACACAAAACACTTTCAAACAAACACATACATACCGGATGGACACAGACAAACACGTGTACAGACATTCGCCAAACAAACGACGACCGCCGCCGCCGCCGCCGCGCCGCCGTCTAGCGTCGCGCTTACTGTACTGCACTGGACACGCGTGCATCTTGAATGACGACATCGGTGTGCGTGCGTCGTACGCAATCAGTCAGACACGGCTATCAAAAATCAGAGTCGAATGGTACATCATCGTGCGTGTCGCCGTACACGTACAGTACAATACAACAACAATGCGTCTTAATGGCACGTTCAATTTCAACGTCACTCACACACCTCCACGCTGCAGTTACGTCGCACCATTGTCAAACTCGGCGTACAGCAAAGGGAATAGTGGGCGGCAAAAAAAAACCAAACAAAAACATTTCACATTCACCCTCGCCATGTATGATGTGCAAAAAACAAACCCGCAAACGGCCGTCGTTACGGTGACACAAAAGTCGCCGATCGCACTGTCCCCCCTCGCAGACAGGTAACACACACACACCACCACCAATGGGTCAAAAACCACTCCAACGAGGCGTGCCACCATTCCACGCCACGGCGACCAACCTCGTGGCCGTCCCCCGCAACACGCTTTGACGCGCCCCCCCCCCCACCCACAATCAAAATGCACACATACATCACAGCCGTCCACACAAACAACAACAACAACAATTCCGCCCTTCCCGCAAAAGGCAAGTTGGTGGCCCTGAAAAGGGCCGTTTTGCCGCTCTCGCAACGGAGGAGCCTTCTCCATCCTTCCTTCCACTCCAGAGCCACCTCCTTACT
>NW_025726957.1:0-62012 GCF_021461385.2 Schistocerca piceifrons | reverse complement strand
GCGCCGCTCCGGCCAGCAAGGAGAAGAAGGGCGCCCGTGCGGCCGGCGCAAAGAAGGCTGGTGGCGTGAAGGCGGCGACCGGTCGGAAGGCGGGCGCCGCCAAGAAGGCGTCTGCGGCGTCGGCCGCTCCCGCGGGTGCGAAGAAGGCGGCTGCGGCCAAGCCGGCCAAGGCCAAGTCGCCGTCGAAGGCGAAGAAGGCCGCCAAGGTTCCGACGAAGAAGCCGAAGGCGCCGCGCCCGAAGAAGGCGACGACGCCGTCTAAGGCGAAGGCTTCGCCCAAGAAGAAGAAGTAGAGTAGAGGAGAAAGAGATGGGAGAAAGGAAGGGTTTGGCGCTTGACTCCGTCGTCCCCACCCCCCGTCGTCGTCTAGTGGCGCGCAAGAGACGCGCGGCCCAAAACGGCCCTTCTCAGGGCCATCAAAGCACGTCGGGGAAGGTTTTGATTGTCGTGTTGCGTTTGGTGTGGGTGTCTGTCTGTCTGGCGTTTCTGTATGCCCGTGGGGATGCTGTTTGCGTGCCGTGGTGGTTGGATTGCGGGGGTCGGTGGCGGGTGTGGGCGGCGGTAGCGGTAAGCGGTGTTGTTGTTGATTGTCGCCGTGTTTGTGGCGGCGGCCGACGGTTGGTTTTCTGTCACGTTGTTTTGTTTGAATACGTTGGTTGGCTTGCCTGCGTTCGTTCTTCTCGGATGTCTGTCTTGTCTAGTCGTGTCTGGTCTTTGTTGTTTTGTTCCTTTGTGTGTGTGTGTGTGTGTTATGTTTTGCAACGGGGGGCACGTTGAGATGTGAAGAGTCGGCGGGGATTTCGGTGGCGTGTAGAGCGAGCGAGCGCGCCTGCCTGGCCGTTGGAGTGGAGTGCGGGTTTGTTTTTGTGTTTTCGAAACGAAAGCGGCGGCCGGCCGGCCAGCCACCCGTGCGGTGTGACGTCGGCCGTTGGGTATTGTGCGCTTTGAGCGCCGGGGAGGGATGATGTGTGATTGTTGCGCGCTGCTAAGCAGGCAGGCAGAGTGAGCGGGTGTGGCGGACGGACGGGAAGTGGTGGTTGTTGTTTTTGGGTTGCGGGGCGAGAGGCAGGCGACCGACAAAGTTTGCTCGCGACGGAGAGATGTTAGTGGCCCTGAAAAGGGCCGTTTTTGTTTGTGCGGTGCGGTGCCGCGGCGCGGTTTAGGCGCGCTCGCCGCGGATGCGGCGCGCGAGCTGGATGTCCTTGGGCATGATGGTGACGCGCTTGGCGTGGATTGCGCACAGGTTGGTGTCTTCGAAGAGGCCGACGAGGTAGGCCTCGCTGGCCTCCTGCAGGGCCATGACTGCGGAGCTCTGGAAGCGCAGGTCGGTCTTGAAGTCCTGGGCGATCTCGCGCACTAGGCGCTGGAATGGCAGCTTGCGGATGAGCAGCTCTGTGCTCTTCTGGTAGCGCCTGATTTCTCGCAGGGCGACGGTGCCCGGCCTGTAGCGGTGGGGCTTCTTGACGCCTCCGGTGGCGGGCGCGCTCTTCCTCGCCGCCTTGGTGGCGAGCTGTTTGCGCGGCGCCTTTCCGCCGGTGGACTTGCGGGCCGTTTGCTTTGTGCGGGCCATAGCGGTAGCGGAGCGGCGTGCGTGGAGGTTAGGTGCGGCGCGGCGTCCGGTGCTGCCTTGACAACGGGCCCGCGCGCCTCCGTGCTGCGCTTATATGCCCTCGGTTGCGCGTGGTGGGGGGAGGGCGGGCCAGAGTCTATATAGGGGGGGCGGCGGGCGCGCTGGCGCAGACAGTTAGCGATGCCGAGCGAGACGGACGCACGCGCCGAGCGCTCCGCTCCCGAGGCCGCTAATGCGCTTCCGACAGCTCCAGCGGACAGGGCCGCGACCCTGCACGCTAACGGGGTCGAGTTGAGTACATCAGTTTCACTACCGAGTGTTTCTGATAGTACTCCTCCCCCAACGAGCGTCGACCGTGTTCACGCCTATCACGTCACTCGCGAAAGTGAAACCGCGATTTCGATCTCTCGCGAGTGTTGTGCGTCGTTGCAGCAGCCGCTGGAGACGTCCGTGGACGCCCCCACAGCACAGCAAGACAGCGACGAAGCACTCCAGCTTCTGGTGAGTCTCATGCCGCACGCAGCCGCTGCACCCCTCGGAGTCGATTCCGATAACGACGAAGAGGAAATGCAGACAGAGCAGACACCGGCAGGCTCACAAGCGTCTACGTCACGTGCCTCGAGGAAGAGGCAGAAGTCCGACGACGACTCCTCAGCCCCGGACGCGCGCAAGTTCCGCAAGGAATACGCGCAAAACGGCACCAAAACCGGGACGAAAATTCGCCGCCACTCGCTGAAGTCCAAAGTGGACAACGACGGCTTCGTAACTGCTACGAAGACCGCAAAAGCCACACGACAACCGACAGCAGCACCAGTAGGCACGAGCAACAGCTTCCTAGCACTTAGTGACTCGGAAGACGAGGAGCTGACACTGCCACCGCCGCAGCAGCGTCGCGCACTGCCGCCGCTTATAGTGAAGTTCGAAGGCCACTTTCGTGAGCTGCAGAACGCTCTGAACTTGCTGATTGGCAAGGACAGCTACACCATCAGCGTTACAGGCGATGACCTTCACAAAGTGAAGGTAAAAACCACCGAACACTTCGTAACGGTCAGCGAGGAATGCACCAGACGGGGCTGGAACTTCTACACCTTCAGCTCCGACAGGAAGAAGCCCCTGAAGGTTGTATTCCGCAAGATACCGCGTACCATGAAACCAGAAGAGTTGAAGGAAGATCTGGAACAAATGGGCTACTGCGTCGAAGAAGTCATAAGAATGAAACTTCATCGCACCAAGGGACGCAACCCGCTCTTCCTGGTAATTGCAAACAACACGGCGGAAAACCGGAAGCTTTTCCAACTCAAGCGGATAGGCAACTTGGAAGTGTGCGCAGAAGTTCTTCGCAACAAATCTGCGTACGCTCAGTGCTATCGCTGCCTGGAACTCGGCCACTCGACTAAGTACTGTGGAATGCCCGAGCATTGTGTCAAGTGCGGTGAGCAACACGCCACCGAAGCGTGTGCGAAAACTGGTGTACCACACAAAGACTTTACGCCTAAGTGCAAACTATGTGGTGAAGAGCACTGCGCAAATTACAGAGGTTGCACAAAACACAAAACGTTTGCGGCTCGCGCCCGCGGTAACGAAGCGCAGCAGCGAAGAGTTTCGGCGGGAACATCGCACCCACGTGGAGCCCCAACGCACAGCCACAGCCAGACAAAGAGGAAACGCGGCCGCCGAGGCCGCGCATCCGGCCGAGCGCATTCCGAGGCGGTCGTCAACCTCGCCCAGCAGCGCGGGAACTACGACGCCCGGAACAAAGAGCGGCAGCCACCCCGCAGGCCACCGCAGAACACGCCACCGGCAACGGAGCGCGATGGCGGACAGGCCCCGCCCGCCGCGTCACAGCAGGTACAAGCGCGCCATCACGTAGCACCGGCCGCAGCCAACCAGGCCGCAGGCCCCCCTTCCCCGCCACAGCGCGCCGCGCCAGTGGCGGCCCAGCCGCAGGCAGTTCCCCCGCCCGCGCCCCTACCACGGCAAGCAGCTCCTACCACCGCGCCTCGCCGTAACGGAGCGGACCAATCAGCGCCGCCCGTCCCGGACCGGTCCAGCATGGCCGACTTCCCCGAACCGCGATGGCGGCGGCAGCGGCCAATCACCGCCCATCAGCCTGCTCCAGCAGCCCACACCAACGGCGGCCAGCAGCCCAGCGGAAACCAGGCCACGCGCGACGGCCATTCTGTCGGGCCCCGACAAAATGGCGTACACACCGTCCGCCATGATGTCGGCCCCCGACAAGATGGCGACCGCATCGACCGTCTCCTTGACACGATGCAACTAATGATGGCTCGCGTGACCGAGCTGATGGCCGCAGTACAGCAAGTACTCGCCGTAACCTCGTCCACCGCCCGTCATGCCTGAAAACCCAAGAAGCCTCAAGGTATGCGTATTCAACGCCAATGGCTTGAAAACGCAGGACGGAGAATTCCGGCAGTTTCTGCGCGACGAGGACATAGACATCTGCCTCGTCGCGGAAACTCACCTAAAGCCTGGCGTACGAGTCGGCGTCGCTAATTACGTCTGCCACCGCTACGACAGGCCGACAGCAGGAGGTGGGACGGCCGTTTACGTCCGGCGTTCCATCAGACACCATCGGGTTCCCGTGCCGGAACTGACGTCGACTGAAGCAGCCGCAGTCGCAGTCGACACTGTGCACGGCAGAATAACCTTCTGCGCTGTCTACAGGCCGCCGCGCGGACAACTGGACGTCGCGGATGCCAACAAACTCCTGTCCCTCCAAGGAAACCTCATACTTGGGGGAGACTGGAACGCGAAGCACGCGGCATGGAATAGCCGCCTTACGAACACCAGCGGCAGACGACTACAACGCGTAATAGAGCGTCACGACGCGGTGGCAGTAGGACCACACGACGCCACCATCTACCCAACACGCGGAAGGGAGGACGTGTTGGACTTCATAATTCTGAAAGGCATACGGCAGCATGTGGCGGCCAGCACTCGGACGGCACTCGCGTCCGATCACGTGCCAGTCATCTTCCTCCTCGACGCCGACGTCACGCCGCTGCAACGCAGAGGACTCGACCTGAGAGGAATAAATTGGGAAGAGTACCGAGCGAACGTCACGGAAGCCCTCACGACACTCCCTGACGTCGACGCCGAAGGCGCCGACGCCGCACTTCAACACCTGTCGCAAGCCATCGCAGACGCAGCCACGGCCGCAACACCCGCGAGACGTCCAGCGGAGGAAGTTCACCTCCCTCACCAGCTCCCGGAACGCATCCGAGACGCCATAGCCGCCAAAAACAGGCTGCAACGGGAATGGCAGCTCACGCGAAACCCGCGTACCAAGCGGGAACTAAATCGAATGCGCCGCCACATCAGGGCGGACGTGGATGCACATCGAAACGCTAAATGGGCTGAGAAAATAGGGCAACTCGACATCGAGGACGGGTCGGCGTGGAAGTCCATGAAAAGCTTCCTACGCCGCACGCAGCCCATACCGCCTCTGCTAGTGGGTAACAGGTTTGTTAGCGAACCAGACGCCAAGGCTAATGCACTGGCTGATGCCTTCGCTGCAAACTTTACCCCTATGGAGGACCCAATCGACGAAGAACACGTCCGCCTCGTAGCAGACCGTCTTCCAGTCTTCTTACGTGAACGCGCAGAAGACGACGAGATTCAGCCTGTCTCGTCGGAAGAAGTGCAACTACAGCTTCGCCACCTTCAGCGCAAGAAAGCAGGCGGAGCAGACAACATCTCAAACCTGATGCTGAAGCAGCTTCCCGACGCCGCAGCACAACATCTTGCGGCCATTTTTAACGGGATTCTGCGCTCCAGCGAGTATCCAGCCTGTTGGAAGCATGCTGAGGTAGTCGCCTTGCCGAAGCCGGGGAAGGACGCACGAATTGCGAAGAACTACCGGCCCATCAGTCTTCTACCAGCAACTTCCAAGGTCTTCGAAAGGTTGTACCTGGTCCGCCTGCTGGCGCATGTAAACGCCGAAGGACTTCTCCCCGACGAGCAGTTCGGGTTCCGTCGGGAACACGCGACGACGCACCAGCTGCTCCGCCTGACGGAGGAAGCGTTTGGAGCCGTTGACCGACGTAAGTATTTCGGCGCTCTCTTGCTGGACGTGTCTCGTGCCTTTGACTCCGTGTGGCATGACGGCCTCCTGTACAAGCTTCTTGTGCAGGGGGTACCTGTGTCGCACGTGAGGCTCCTGCAGAGCTATCTGCAGGAAAGGACGTTTCACGTCCGTGCTTCCAGTGGAATTTCCACGGAGCGCCGTATACTTGCGGGTGTACCTCAAGGCTCGGTCATCGGTCCTACGCTGTACTCCCTCTATACCGCCGACCTGCCACGCACGAACCGCGTCCAGACGGCACTCTATGCTGACGACACGGCGATCTACAGCAGCAGCTGGAGCGTCGACGTCTTGCAGCGGCGTCTACAGGCAGCCACCGACGAGCTCTCGGAGTGGGCAAGAAAGTGGCGCCTCGCCTACAACGGAGACAAGAGCCAGGCGATAATCATCACAAATCGCCCCCTCCGTCAAGACGCGCCGACAGTCTCGGTGTGTGGTGTGCCAGTACCTTGGAGCCACACCGCCAAGTACTTAGGCGTCACTTTAGACCGGCGTCTCACATGGCAGCAACATGTAGAAGCAACCAGAGGAAAGGCACTGGGTAGATTGAGGCTGCTCTACCCAGTGCTCAACCCCACGACAACGCTGCCAGAAGACGTCGGTCTTACGCTGTACAAGGCCGCCATTCGACCGCTGCTGGAGTACGCCGCAGTCGTGTGGGGCAACACGGCTGAAACCAACCTCAAACGCCTGCAAACAATACAAAACAGGGTGTTGCGTCTTGCACTGCATCTACCCAAGGACTTCCCAACAGAGGAGCTCCACCACGTCGCTGGAATCAAGCCGCTGCGGCAACGATTCAGAGATACAGCGACGACCTTCTATGAAAAGGCCGAGAGGTCAGCCAACCAACTGGTTAGAGGACTCGGCCACCGGCCACACTGGCGAGCGTCCCTTCGCTGGCCAGACTTGCTGCGGCAGTAATCACGCAGCATACCCTAACACAAAGTCCGCAGTGCAGGACAGCATAGAAAAACATAAGCCTACCCCATAACGAAGACACTGCTTATTGTAGGAAAAATAGCGATAGGCTATTATAACCTACAACTACATCACGTGGAACAAACACGCATGTTCCACACATTTGCACACACGGCTGGGCGCAGACCGTAGCCGACTCGCCAGCCGCTGCAGCTGCTGTTTGTGCACGTTTTGCTTTGCCCGAGGAAGGAAGGATGACAGGCCGCGGCAAGGGAGGAAAGGGGCTCGGCAAGGGTGGCGCCAAGCGGCACCGCAAGGTGTTGCGCGACAACATCCAGGGCATCACGAAGCCCGCCATCCGCCGCCTGGCTCGCAGGGGCGGCGTGAAGCGCATCTCTGGTCTGATCTACGAGGAGACCCGCGGGGTGCTGAAGGTGTTCCTGGAGAACGTGATCCGCGACGCGGTGACGTACACTGAGCACGCCAAGCGCAAGACTGTGACGGCCATGGACGTGGTGTACGCCCTGAAGAGGCAGGGGCGCACCCTGTACGGTTTCGGCGGTTAGGCTGCGTCGCAGCGGGCGCTGGCCTTCCCGCGGCCGTGCTTGTGGGTGGGAGAGACTAGAAAACGGCCCTTTTCAGGGCCACCACACTGTTCGGAAGTTGAAAAGTGCGAAAGAGTCTGTGTTGTTTGTTTGTTTCTTTCTTTCCGTTTGAGCGACGTGATGTGACTGGGAGGGGAGAAGGAAAGGAAACGTGTCATGTGGCTGGCTGTGTGTGGGAGCTGCTTCGTTTGTGTTTGTTATTGTGTGTCGTTGTATCGATCGCGACGGAGATGGCGGGCTGTGTGTTGTTGTGCGAGAGGCGGTGATTATTTGCTTGCGTGGTTTGGCTCTGTGTGTTTGCGGCGGCGTTGGGGTTTCCGAGGCAAGGCGTGTGGGCACAGGCGGCCGGATCAGCTGTTTCGTTCGTGTCGACGGCCGTTGCGCGCGGGAGTGGAGGGCGGTGTGTCGACACGCCTCCCTGTAACAATGGTCATTATTGCTGCCGTTGTCGTTTGGAAGGCGACTGCGACCGTGCAAAATGAATGTGTGTGTGTGTGTTTGTTGGGCCACACGGGCTGTGTGGACGACAAGATGGCGGACGTGCGCCGGCGGCGGCTGTGCTGTGAAAGTGCAAAGTTAAAACAAAACAAGGTGCGGCGAGGACGACTGAAATTTTGCTTTGGACGTAGGTTTGTGTGGTGGCCCTGAAAAGGGCCGATTGTTGTGGGCCGGGCCGAGCCGAGCCGGCAAAGCGCGTTGCGTGCAGGGGAGCACGCGGCGCTGCGATTGCCTTGGCCTCCTTTAGGCCTTCTTCTCGGTCTTCTTTGGCAGCAGGACGGCCTGGATGTTGGGCAGGACACCACCCTGTGCGATGGTGACGCCCGACAGGAGCTTGTTGAGCTCCTCGTCGTTGCGGATGGCAAGCTGCAGGTGGCGCGGGATGATGCGCGTCTTCTTGTTGTCGCGGGCCGCGTTTCCGGCCAGCTCGAGCACCTCAGCCGCGAGGTACTCCATGACGGCGGCGAGGTAGACGGGCGCCCCGGCGCCGACGCGCTCTGCGTAGTTTCCCTTGCGCAGGAGGCGGTGGATTCTGCCGACCGGGAACTGGAGCCCAGCCCTGCTTGAGCGGGACTTTGACTTGCCCTTGACTTTGCCTCCCTTTCCGCGTCCGGACATGGCGATGGGCTAGCGACGGTGCACACGAAACGGAAACGAAAACGACCGGTGCGAGCGGCAGCGAGTCGAGCAGCGGAGTGCGTGCCGGCGCAGCCGGGGTGGGGGTGCTTTATGGGCTCGGGTGCGGCGGCCGGTTGCGCGCGCGCCCCATTGGTCGGCGGCCGCAACAGGGCGAGCTGGTAAAGGTGCGGCGGCGGCTGGCGGCGGGTGCCACTGTGTGGGGAGACGCTGACTAGAGCGGAGCGCTTGCTACTGGTGTTGCTGCTGCCGTACGTTCGTTCGAGATGCCGCCCAAGACTAGCGGGAAGGCCGCCAAGAAGGCTGGCAAGGCGCAGAAGAACATTTCGAAGGGCGACAAGAAGAAGAAGCGCAAGAGGAAGGAGAGCTATGCCATCTACATCTACAAGGTGCTGAAGCAGGTGCACCCTGACACGGGCATCTCGTCGAAGGCGATGAGCATCATGAACAGCTTCGTGAACGACATTTTCGAGCGCATTGCGGCCGAGGCTTCTCGCCTGGCGCACTACAACAAGCGCTCGACCATCACGTCCCGCGAGATCCAGACCGCTGTGCGGCTGTTGCTGCCTGGCGAGCTGGCCAAGCACGCCGTGAGCGAGGGCACGAAGGCGGTGACCAAGTACACGAGCTCCAAGTAAGGAGGTGGCTCTGGAGTGGAAGGAAGGATGGAGAAGGCTCCTCCGTTGCGAGAGCGGCAAAACGGCCCTTTTCAGGGCCACCAACTTGCCTTTTGCGGGAAGGGCGGAATTGTTGTTGTTGTTGTTTGTGTGGACGGCTGTGATGTATGTGTGCATTTTGATTGTGGGTGGGGGGGGGCGCGTCAAAGCGTGTTGCGGGGGACGGCCACGAGGTTGGTCGCCGTGGCGTGGAATGGTGGCACGCCTCGTTGGAGTGGTTTTGACCCATTGGTGGTGGTGTGTGTGTGTTACCTGTCTGCGAGGGGGGACAGTGCGATCGGCGACTTTTGTGTCACCGTAACGACGGCCGTTTGCGGGTTTGTTTTTTGCACATCATACATGGCGAGGGTGAAATGTGAAATGTTTTTGTTTGGTTTTTTTTTGCCGCCCACTATTCCCTTTGCTGTACGCCGAGTTTGACAATGGTGCGACGTAACTGCAGCGTGGAGGTGTGTGAGTGACGTTGAAATTGAACGTGCCATTAAGACGCATTGTTGTTGTATTGTACTGTACGTGTACGGCGACACGCACGATGATGTACCATTCGACTCTGATTTTTGATAGCCGTGTCTGACTGATTGCGTACGACGCACGCACACCGATGTCGTCATTCAAGATGCACGCGTGTCCAGTGCAGTACAGTAAGCGCGACGCTAGACGGCGGCGGCGGCGGCGGCGGCGGCGGCGGCGGTCGTCGTTTGTTTGGCGAATGTCTGTACACGTGTTTGTCTGTGTCCATCCGGTATGTATGTGTTTGTTTGAAAGTGTTTTGTGTGTCGGTGACGTGGTCCGATCCGTCGCCCCCTGAGTAACTGTCGATCGGCGCGATAGACCGGCGTCACGCAACTGAACCGAAGTCTTGGGCACACCCGTCATACTGTTGTACACCGTCGCGCTGAGAACGGTGACGAAAGGTTGACTTTGATCGGTCGAATGTCTGGGCAGAACGTGAGGAATGAGGCAAGAGTGCAAGGAGGGGGGGCAAAAGAGAGAGGAAGGGAAAAAGGGGAGAAACGCATTCGTAGAGCAACGGAACGTTCCCGTGTCGGAGGCGTATTGGAGCCGCACTGAAATGCGTTTAACGGCGGCGCGGCTGCAAGTGTCTGCCGTGGTGAACGTTACCTTTGACGGCTGCATTGGGCTTTGCTTTTGCTTTTGCTTTTGCTTTCGCTTTCGCTTTCGCTTTCCCGGATGTACGTAACGTTTGTTGATATGGTTCTGAGGAAGAGTGTATGACAGTGCCGTGCCGTCCATGTTCGTGTGCCCTCCCATTGTGTGTATGCTATTGTCTGTGTACTTGAATGATGTATGTAGGTGTTAGTGGACATGTTTCACCAGTGGGGGGAAATGGATCGTCGATAGTTGGCGTCACTCTGTCACGGTCGAGATGACGCACCCTCCGTACAGAAAGGTGTCGAGAAAGTGTGTGTGTGTGTGTGCGTCCGTGAATTGGCAGTGTTTGGAGGTGGGCGTGCCCTGCATGTGGCCCGGAAGGCTGTTCGTTTGGCGGTAGTGTTGTGTGGACAGGGGAGGGGCATGCGTAACGCTGCTGGCATGGCATTTCGGGAGATGGGAGGGGGCAAACGAGGAGCGGCGGCCAAAGAAAGGCGGGACGGGGAGGGGCGCGGTGTGGGTGGCTTGCGCCTGTGCTCGGCGTTGTGGTTTGTGCAAAAGAGGAGGAGAAAAACAATGAGTTGCCAGGGAGGGGAGCGGTGTTGTGTTGTGGTTGTCGTGGTGTAGCCGCAGACGCGGCTGTCAGTGAACGTGGCGAGACGGACGGATGCGCGGAGGGGCGGGGGCGGCGCATTTCGCCGGTGCCGTGCCGTGCCGTGCCGTGCCTGACAGCCGCGTGGTCGCTGTGTTGTTGGTGGCGTGGGGGCGAGGAGAGTACCGTACGGGTGTGCTTGTGCGCCGGAAATGGCACACTGCGCCTGCCCGTCTTGGAGGCTGATGGCTGTGGTGTGGAAATGGGGCGCGGTGATGTTGAAGCAGTTGAAGAACAGAAAAGAAACCAAGAAAACGGGAGGCGTGATGCGGCGGTGGTGGTGAGAGCGGGAAAAACAAAACAAACAAAAAAAAAACAACAAAAAAAAGAAGGAAAAACAACAAGAAACAAAAAAGAAAACAAAAAGTCTATCAATATTAGAATGTAAATGGAAATGGAAATGGACCCAGGTATAACCTCCCTGCACAAATAGCAGAGAGTCCGATGATAATAGAAATGTGCCAGAATGTTAACGTCCCTACAAAACAAACCCAACGATAATATTAATGAAAGAATGAACCGTATGTAACATTGCAACAGACATAATGAAACCTGATAAATTGTATAAGGGCAGCAGCGTTGACCTTTGGCCCTGTATTCAGAATAAAAAGAGCCAAAGATCGTCACCCCAATGAAAAAGACACTGAAACACGTATGTAACATAGCAGCGATGGCGAGACATTGTAGCATCTGTGACCAGAGAGTTTGCGCTGGACCGCGCGAGTGTTGCGAGCGGTTCTCAGTCAGTCAGTCAGTCAGTCGGTCGGTCGTTGCGAGTCTGTAGGTCTGTCTAGTTGAGGGCTGTACTCTGTCAGTAGTCGTCGCGTGCAGTACGCTAATAGTCGTCATGCAGAGCGGTCGGTCAGTAGTAGCAGCCGAGTGCGGTTGTGTGATGTAGGCGGTCGGCAACACTGGTCAAGATGGTGAATAAGGTATACTGTTAATTAATATAATCATTAGATAATGAACAATTTTATTTATTGTAATTATTCTCCAACAAGTTCCCCAATAATAATTTTTATTTCAAAAGCATTTTTCAAACATTTAATTTTTTATTGAACTGAAGAGTTCGTTGCACTTCACATTTCATTCCACTTCTTTGAAGAAAAATTTCACTAAAATCACAAAAAAAAAAGAGAATATTATTATTTGCAATGCAGTTCCTCCAAGCGCTGCGCAACAAACAAGAGCAGAAATGTGACATCCATTTATTCTGAGGTAAGACTTTAATTCTGATTGTTTTGCACAGGGCCAAAGACCGATATTTCGGTTTAATTGAAGTTTCTTGTCACTGAACGGACTTTTAAATGTTGTGAAGAATTTATATTTGAGTCAGATTGCGAATTTAACATTTTTGTTGCCATTTTCAATACCTCTCATTGTGGGCGAGGTTACAATTAGCGCAATGTCCATTAGCATCCGTAAATAACATTGTCCATTATTTTAAATTTTGCGGGGAGGTTACAACGCACAAAAAAAAAAAAAACAAAACAAAAAATTGCATTTGTATCCGCTCCTCAATTGTAGATACCCCTTACACAGCTGTGTGCAATGAATGAGTGCTGGCTGGTAATTAATTGCACTCCTTGGAGGGAAATGCCATAGGAAGTAGTCTTTAAAAAGTGAATGTTTTTCGTTAAAAGACAAAAGTTACTTTAGAAAAAAGTAATAGTGGGGCTTTTTGTCGTTGAACAAAATAAGTACAATGAACATACGTTATCAGATTTGCGCAAAATGCAGCTTCACACTACCTTTTGATTATAACACAATATACTATACATCGTCCCGAACCGTGACCAGAGTCGCGAGACGAGCAGAGCACGCCGCCGACGCCCGCTCAGTACAACCGTCCACCCGCTACTACTGTCGACCGACTACTACCTCTCCCGACTCGCGCTACAATATATATAACAACTGTTCCTGGCGACCCGGTGCGTGCCACTACTGTCGTCTGGCGCGGTCCAAGCGCCGACTAGCAACGATAAATAACTCTCTGGTCAGACAGAGATGCTGTCATGCCTCGCCATCGCTCTGGTAATGAATACATACGTGTTGCAGCGTGCGTACCACCGGAACACGCAGTGGCGGAGCCAAAGACTGTGTTGTCGAGGTCGAGTGCGAGCGGGAAGAGAGGCAGCGTCGGCACGGAGATGCAAGCGAGCGCGAGACGCACGGGGGCTGCGGCGTGGCGCGTTTGCGGTCGGCGCCTTTGGTGGCAACGGCCGGGACAAGCAGCGGTGTATGGTGTGGTGCGGGGCGGACAGGGGCGGCGGTGGACGGGGAGGAGGCGGCGCGACGACGGCATGGGGGCGAAAACGGGACGGGGGACGGCGGATGTTGAGAGGCGTCACGCGCGGACAGGACACAGACACAGAGACACACAGATTGGAAAGGGAGGGTGCGCGGTAATAGTTGGGAATGTGCGTACCGTGCGGGACGGGAGTGGGCGAGGAACACGGTCGTGGCCCCTGTTTTGGGTGCGTGTGATGACGTCGGTGTGTTGTGGGAAGGGAAGGTGCTGTGGCGGCGGCGCGTAATGGGCGTAGGCCGAAAAGAGAAAGGAACGTCGGCAGTGTGTTGGCAAGCGTCGGTTCGACTGCGACGTTGATGGGCAGGGCAGGGCGAGGTTAATGGTGGTAGGAGTAGGCGTGTGGGCGCACAAAATCTGCCGCTGCAGGCGGTGCCGTAACCGCCATGGCGGGAAGGAGAGAGGGCCAAAGAAAGAAAGAAAGAAAGAAAGAAGAAAACAAAAAAAAAAAAAAAAAGGAGGAGGGGGGGGCGAAAGTGGAGAGGCGGTGGTGTGAGAAGGGCGGGGGCGGAAGGAAGGCAGGAAGGACAAGAGGCGAGGCGACGGCTTGCTTTGTGTATCGGTCGGTCTCTGGCTATGCTTCGTTTTCTGCAGCAGGGTCGGTGCGCGGCGTGGCTCGCGGCAGTGGGAACGCCTGGCGGCTGGACGGCCAGCAATGCGGTTGGATGGGCGGCCACAGCACCGCACCTGTGCCCGAGGAGGAGACGCTGGCGGCGGGCCCTGAGGTGAGGCCGGCTCGGCTCGGCTGGGGCTGTGGATGTGTAGGTGTGCGCCGCTGCTGCAACAACGAGTAAAACGCGAGAAGAAGGGATGGCGGTAGAGAGAGGAAAAAAAAAAGGTCGTGTTGTGTTGATGCGCAGGCAGACGCGTACAGAGAGACGAGCCCGGTCTGCAGCAGGGTGTGGCCGTGCCGAGTGCAGAGCAGCGGCGGCTCGGTTCGGTTCGGCCCGGCCCGGCCCGGCCCGGCGGGCCGCGCTGTTGTCGCGGACGTGAGCGCCCCCTGGCGGGTGGCCGGAGGCGGCGCGGCGTGTTGGACGTGTGGCTGGTGGCAGTGCACAATTTGCGAGTGGCTGGCGGTGTGGTGTGGCGGTTGGCGCGTCGGGCGGCGGAGAGAGAGAGAGAGGGGGAGGAGAGGTATGTGTTGCGGGCGCCCTTTGCTGCGCTGCGTCGTTGCGTGTGCCGTACAGGGCGGGCGCTTGTCGACTGTGTGGGCGGTGTGGCGAATTGGCGTGAAACGGCTGCCGAGAGGTGTGTGGTAGCGAGCCGGTCGGTGTCAGTGCGAAGGGGAATGTGCGTGCGTTTGGCGGTTTCGGTGTGCTTTTTGCGGCGTGAGAGTGGGGAATTAGTGGGGCCGGCTGTTGTGTTGGTTCCTTGTGTCTTGTGTCGCGTAGCTTGATGGCAACGTGGAAGGACGCCGGTTTCGTTTCGAGCCTTGCGTGTGGTTGTCGACGTTGACTGGTTGGCGTGTGCATGTGTGGGTCGCGAGTGCGTTTTTGGCTGGCTGTGTGTGTGTGTGTGTGTGTGTGTGTGTGTGTGTGTGTGTTTTGGGGGGGAAGGGGGAGGCGGTGGTGAAAGTGCAGTCGTTGCCACGGGCGCGTCGTCGGGTGGGGCTGGGGCTGTGCGTCGTGGCGGAAAGGTGGTAGGTTGCGGGAAGCGAGCCCGTCGTTGACGGTGTCGCGTGAGTTGTGACTCGAGTGGGGCGCGGGGCGCGGGACAGGAGCAGCGTGCCGCTGCGTCGTGGTCGTCAGCAGAGGCTGTGCGTGTGCTTGTCCTTTTTGTGGGCGGTTCGTGCGAGGCGTTTTTTGTTTCGTGTTGCCCTAGTTGTTAGTTTATTTTTTTTTTGTGTTTGTTATTTTGAGACGACGACTGGTTGGTGGCGTGCGCGCGAAGTGGCGGTGTGCGCTTCCCGTGTCGTTTTGTTTTTGTTTGGTTTTTTTGTTTTTGTGTGTTTTTTTTTTGCACTGGGCCCCGGGGGGTGGGTGGGTGCGTGTGTGTCGATTGCCGGCTGGCGAAAGGTGCGCCATCGGCGGGGTGGGTCGCCGGCACAAGTAGAGGCGGCGGCGTTGTTGCTGTTGTTGTGTGGTGTTTGTTTTGTTCGGCTGTGTCGGCGAGCTGTGTTGCGGTGCGTGTGAATGGTGGTGCAAAAGTGCTGGCGTTGGGGCTGCGACTGCGACGGCGGCGAGCCGCGGGCGCGCATGATAGTGATGTTGTGAACAGCGGCTGTGTACGGTAGTGGTGTTGTTGTAGCACGACGTGCATCCGGGCCGGCGCGGAAAGCGCAGTTGCGGGCGGTTGCCCTTCGGTGCCAGCCATGTCGCGTGAGCGGCGGGTTGCTCTGGTGTCGACACGTGGTGCTCTGGGTTGTTGTGTGGTGCCCTTTGGCCGGTGGGGGTGGTTCGCGTGTGTCTCGTTCGCGCTCGGTATCTGGTCGTGGTCGTGCTGCTCCCCCGTCTGTCGGCGGTTTTCGACGTCGTCTGTACGTTTTTGTTCGTTTGCGGCGTGCCTGCCGACGTCGTCCCGTCGCGACCTTTCAACCGAAAGTGTGGCGCCCGAAGGTGAACGAACGTAACCCTGACCTCGGCGCTTTACGCTGAGCCGAGCGAACCGAACCTAACCTGTGGTGTGGCGAGGTGAGCTCAGCCTGTGAGCCCCTAACGTCTACGTAAGGTAAGCTGTCCGGCTGACGCCTCACGTTTGAACGCTTTTTTTTAACCTAGCACTGACCCCTTAACCTAACGTGTAACCTAACCTAACCTCTGACGCCTGACGTGTTTGAATGCTTAACCTAAGTTTGACGCTTAACCTAACCCAAGTCCCCTTAACCTAACCCACGTCCACCTAACCCTAACCTAACCTAGACGTGTAAACGTAATGTGTAACGCGTAACGTGTAAGGTCGGCTGTCGTGTGTGCTGACGGCAGATTGGGTTGGTCTGTAGATTCGGATTGCGGTTTGCCTCGGTCGAGGGGTTGGGTCGGAAGCGGCGAGGGGCGGCGGCGCCTGTTGCGCAGGCGGCGTCCGTTTGCGGCGGGCAATTGTTGATAAACGGCTGTGAATGTTGGCGGGCGAGAGGAGGAGGACGGCGCGCGATGTGGCCCGACGGCTGCGGGCCGATCGGGAAACGGCGGGAGGGCGACGGAAGGCGATGGGGCGGCGGAGGCGCGTTTGCACGGCCGTCATCGCCGCACGCCTCGGCTTGTGTGGCTGTGGCGCCGGCCGCGCTGGCCGGGCTGCCGCGGCGACGGTGTGGGAGTTTTGCCGAAGGTTTGGCCATTGTGGCGGGTCGTCGGCTGGGGCTGTGGGGGCGGCATTTGGGCGGGGGCGGCGATTCTCGGCGGGCCGACCCAGGCTGTAGCGCGCGGTAGCTGCAGTTTGGCCGTGGTTTGCGGCGCTGCCGTGGCGACTGGTTGGCGACTGTGGTGTGGCTGTGTGTAGCCCCATCCTCGGTGGTTTGAAAGGCGCGGGCGGTTGTGGCGCAGGTTTGGGGCTGCTCCGCACAGGCTGTCGGACGTTGGGCGGTAGCAAGCGCGGGAGGCGCGGCGCGGCGGCGCGCAGAGTGGCGGCCGCTCTCTCGGCCGTCCGCGCCCGCCCGCGACACTGGCTGGGCCTTGTGATTCTCTGCTCTGCTGCTGTGCTGTGCTTGCGTGCCTGCCTGCCGTCCCGCTCGCTCTCGCTCTCGCTCTCGCTGTGTGTTACGCGCGTCGTCGAAATGGCAGATCAGGCGGCTACGAACGAGACTGCTGCGGCACCCGCCGCCACCGGCACTACGAAGAAGGCCAAGTCTGCGTCGTCTGCGAAGAAGCCGCGCGCCAAGCCTGCGCACCCGCGCACCTCTGAGATGGTGACGGCCGCCATCAAGAGTCTGAAGGAGCGCGGCGGGTCGTCGCTGCAGGCGATCAAGAAGTACATTGCCGCGCACTACAAGCTGGACGCGGAGAAGCTGGCGCCGTTTATCAAGAAGTACCTCAAGTCGGCCGTCGTGGCGGGCGAGCTGGTGCAGACGAAGGGGAAGGGCGCGTCCGGCTCGTTCAAGCTTGCCGGCGCCGGCGGCGGGGGGGCGGCCGAGGGCGGCAAGGCTCGTGCTGGCGGTGCCAAGAAGAAGCGCGCCGCTCCGGCCAGCAAGGAGAAGAAGGGCGCCCGTGCGGCCGGCGCAAAGAAGGCTGGTGGCGTGAAGGCGGCGACCGGTCGGAAGGCGGGCGCCGCCAAGAAGGCGTCTGCGGCGTCGGCCGCTCCCGCGGGTGCGAAGAAGGCGGCTGCGGCCAAGCCGGCCAAGGCCAAGTCGCCGTCGAAGGCGAAGAAGGCCGCCAAGGTTCCGACGAAGAAGCCGAAGGCGCCGCGCCCGAAGAAGGCGACGACGCCGTCTAAGGCGAAGGCTTCGCCCAAGAAGAAGAAGTAGAGTAGAGGAGAAAGAGATGGGAGAAAGGAAGGGTTTGGCGCTTGACTCCGTCGTCCCCACCCCCCGTCGTCGTCTAGTGGCGCGCAAGAGACGCGCGGCCCAAAACGGCCCTTCTCAGGGCCATCAAAGCACGTCGGGGAAGGTTTTGATTGTCGTGTTGCGTTTGGTGTGGGTGTCTGTCTGTCTGGCGTTTCTGTATGCCCGTGGGGATGCTGTTTGCGTGCCGTGGTGGTTGGATTGCGGGGGTCGGTGGCGGGTGTGGGCGGCGGTAGCGGTAAGCGGTGTTGTTGTTGATTGTCGCCGTGTTTGTGGCGGCGGCCGACGGTTGGTTTTCTGTCACGTTGTTTTGTTTGAATACGTTGGTTGGCTTGCCTGCGTTCGTTCTTCTCGGATGTCTGTCTTGTCTAGTCGTGTCTGGTCTTTGTTGTTTTGTTCCTTTGTGTGTGTGTGTGTGTGTTATGTTTTGCAACGGGGGGCACGTTGAGATGTGGAAGGAGTCGGCGGGGATTTCGGTGGCGTGTAGAGCGAGCGAGCGCGCCTGCCTGGCCGTTGGCCGTCGGAGTGGAGTGCGGGTTTGTTTTTGTGTTTTCGAAACGAAAGCGGCGGCCGGCCGGCCAGCCACCCGTGCGGTGTGACGTCGGCCGTTGGGTATTGTGCGCTTTGAGCGCCGGGGAGGGATGATGTGTGATTGTTGCGCGCTGCTAAGCAGGCAGGCAGAGTGAGCGGGTGTGGCGGACGGACGGGAAGTGGTGGTTGTTGTTTTTGGGTTGCGGGGCGAGAGGCAGGCGACCGACAAAGTTTGCTCGCGACGGAGAGATGTTAGTGGCCCTGAAAAGGGCCGTTTTTGTTTGTGCGGTGCGGTGCCGCGGCGCGGTTTAGGCGCGCTCGCCGCGGATGCGGCGCGCGAGCTGGATGTCCTTGGGCATGATGGTGACGCGCTTGGCGTGGATTGCGCACAGGTTGGTGTCTTCGAAGAGGCCGACGAGGTAGGCCTCGCTGGCCTCCTGCAGGGCCATGACTGCGGAGCTCTGGAAGCGCAGGTCGGTCTTGAAGTCCTGGGCGATCTCGCGCACTAGGCGCTGGAATGGCAGCTTGCGGATGAGCAGCTCTGTGCTCTTCTGGTAGCGCCTGATTTCTCGCAGGGCGACGGTGCCCGGCCTGTAGCGGTGGGGCTTCTTGACGCCTCCGGTGGCGGGCGCGCTCTTCCTCGCCGCCTTGGTGGCGAGCTGTTTGCGCGGCGCCTTTCCGCCGGTGGACTTGCGGGCCGTTTGCTTTGTGCGGGCCATAGCGGTAGCGGAGCGGCGTGCGTGGAGGTTAGGTGCGGCGCGGCGTCCGGTGCTGCCTTGACAACGGGCCCGCGCGACGACGACGACGACGACGCACATGGTTGAGGGGTGAACCCTCAGCTGTGAGCGAAGTTCTAGCGCGTTAAAAGCGCTTCTCCTTCTTCATTGACGGGGTGAAAATGTGGGTGTGACATGACGGGTGGTATTTGACCTTGACTGTTGTGCTGGTTTTTTTTTTTTTTTTTTTTTTTTTTTTTAAATAAAGGAAAGATGAAAGGATAGTAAGAGAGACAGTGAGAGAAATGGAAAACGAAGGGCCGAAGTGACTGGCCGGTGGTTTAAGCTGATGGCTCCGCTACTGCTGTAGAGGCCGCGCGTGGTGTCTGTTACTGAACCTGGCGATGTTTACGGGTAATGTCTTCCATGGCTTCCAAAGCTTCGCTGTCCATCTTCCGCCGACCAGACCGGAACTCTTCCTTCAGGAATACATCGATAACGTCGACTAAGGCATCCCATTGAGAGGGGGTGAAGATGGGGTGCGAATTGAGCAGGGCTATTTCCTTCTTTGTGAGCACTTCCATAAATGCGTCACGGTAGGTGCGCAGGGGGAGCGGCCGATGAGGAAGGGAAGGTATGGGCTGGTCTGGCGGAGTGAAGGGATATGGTTGGTCGGCATAGGGGTAGGACCCATTCTTCAGTGCCGCGGTAATGTCCTTCAGGACAACCTGCACGTTGGTCACGTCAGGAAAAGGTAGGTGAATCCTCCTCTTCTTCGTTGGCTTCTCGGCTTGCGAGGAGACAGGGGGCGCCTTAGCGCCCTTGCTGGCGGCTGCCACCGCGGAGGGTGGCAGCCGAGGCGGCACATCATCCGTGTCCATGGGCGCCACCTCCTGCATTGCTGCGGGAGGGGGAGCGGCTGCCGTTTGCGTGGCCACGTCGACCCCCACCGGACGACTCACAGCGGCGGGTGTTTGCGTGGCTACGGCTACCCCCACCGGACGACTCACGGCAGGGGCGGCGGCGGGAGCTGGCGGCTTCTTCTTGTTAGCCCGCAGCTCATCGCGCAGCTGTTGGAGCTGGCGATGGACTGCTGCGAGCTCCTCCTTCAGTGCGGCCCTTTCGGCCGCAAAGGCGGCTTGGAAGCCGGCCACGGCGTGGTCGGTGACGGTTTCAAGACGGCGCGGCTCGCACCCCTTGCCGGAGCGGGGGGGCGGGGCGGCCGTCGAGGCGCTTGATGTCGCCGCAGGGCGTGGTGCGGCGGGTAGACGGCGTGACTCGCGGAGGTAGCCGCAGCTACGCGAGTTGGCGGCGTGTGGCCCGCCGCAGTTCGCGCAGCTACAAGCCACCCCACGAGGTTTCGTGCAGCTGCGGGTGTCGTGGGCCGCCGCGCACTTTAAGCACGCGACGGCGTTCTTACACCCGCGCGCGGTGTGCCCCAGCTGCTGGCAGTTGTAGCACTGGAGCATCATCCCTTGCCGCTGGCTTCTCGTGCGCCTTGACTGCCGTTGGCGGCCGCCGGTGAAGCCCAACGCGTTAATCAGGCCTTCTAGTGCGGCGGCGATCTGCTTTCCAGTCATAGCGTTCTCGGAGACGAAGTGCGTCGCAGCGAGTCTAACAGCGGAATGGGCCCGCGCTCAGGTTGTTATAGTGTACCGAAGTGCCACTGGGCTGTGCCCGTCTGACTTCAAGTTTTGCGCTTGGGGATTTATGAAAGTGAGGTATTGCGCTATGTGCGTGTTTTTATGTAAATGTTTGTTCTGTGTGTGGGTAAGTGTTCTCTAAATGTCTCTAAATTGACGGGTGAGTGTTAGTTTTGGGCGCTTGTGTTGAAAATCGGGGTGTTCGCGACCTAAATTTTGTATGAGGTTGTGGGGCGATGTTTGTGTTTTCTCATATAGTTTGTTGGACTTCTCCTTTATGAGGGAGTATATGGTTGGGTGGCCTAAAAATTCTCTAATTTGTGTGTTTCGGACGTATCTGTCAGCGCCTGTGATGACTCGGAAGGTTTTGTTCTGGAGTCGCTGTAATCGTGCTAGCGTGGTGTCTGACGCCATCGACCATACTTCCGATCCATACAAGATGGTCGGAAGCATGAGCTGGCGCCAGAGAAGCATTTTGCAGCTTAGGGTGAGGCCGTCACCCTTTAGGAGGGGGTATAGCTGCAACAGGAGGGCGCAGCCTTTGTTGGCAGTTTTGTGGACGTGTTGTTGCCACGTAAGACGCCTGTCTATTTCGAGCCCTAAGTATGTAATACGGTTACGCCAGGCTAGGTCCCGACCACCAATGGTGAGTTGTTGGTCTGGGAGTTTCAGCCTGGTCGTAAAGTATATTGCTTGGGATTTCTCGGGGTTAATTTTGATTTTCCAAATGTTGCACCACTGAGTGATGACGTCGAGGTGTTCTTGTAGCTTGCGTCGTATGAATGCAAGGTTACGACAGCTCCTGAAGATTGCTGTATCGTCGGCGTAGAGAGCAATCCCTCCGCCGACCTGCTTGGGTATGTCGTTAGTGTAGACTGAGTATAGAACGGGACCCAAGACCGAACCTTGCGGTACTCCGGCCGCAATCGGTCGTGTCTGGCTCGATCTCGATCCACTTCTTACGAAGAATTGACGCTCCGCAAGAAATGAATCAATGATCTGTATTAGATGTCCTGGGCACCCTATTTGGTCTAGTTTATATATTAGGCCATCGTGCCAGACGCGGTCAAATGCCTTCTCTATATCCAGGAACACTGCTCCTGTAGATTCTCTCTTTGCCCTGGCCAGACAAATGTGCTCTACCAAGCGCAGGCATTGTTGGGTTGTGGAGTGTTCAGAGCGGAATCCAAACTGCTCGGGCATCAGGATGTTGTGTGCAGTAAGGAAGTGTTGAAGGGGTGAGAGGATGAGCAGCTCGAGTATTTTACTCATGCCATTTAGAAGGGAGATAGGTCTGTAGCTTTCTGGAAGGAGCAGGTTTTTATTAGGTTTGGGGAGGGTGATTACTTTCGCAGTTTTCCACACTGAGGGGAAGTAGGTGAGCTTTAGGCAAGCGTTGAAGACGCTTGCCAGAAATGTTATGGCAGGAGGTGGAAGGTGCTTTAGGAGTGGGCTGCGGATGCGGTCAGGGCCAGGAGCTTTGTGGTTTCCCTGACGCTTGATAAGTGCGCATATTGTCGGCTCGTTTACGGGCACGAATTCTGTATTTGGGCGCGTATTTCTAATCTGAGTCACTCGTCCGACGACTAATCTTTCCTGCCTTTCACTCTCGTCATCGTCGATGACGTGAGTTCGGAATTGTGACTCTAGTGATTGTGCCATTATTTCCGCCTTATCGTGATCTTCGTACACTAGACCGTTCACGCCGTGGAGTGGCCTGTTCTCTCTGGTGGGGGTTTTCCGCTGCCGGGCTATTCGCCAGATCTTGCGTTTGCTGCTCTCTGTTTCGGCGGTTTGTAATATCTCCTCCCAGCAGCGGCTCCTGTGCTCCTGCAGTCGGAGTTTCACCTGATCCTCCAGTCGCCGCAGCCGGCGGCGGTCAGCTGGGTCGCGGTGACGCTGCCACAGCTTACGCAACCTGCGTTTGGCGACTATGAGGTCCCAGATGTCAGGGGGCAGGTCCCTGGCGCCAGGCTCTGTGGTGAGCCTGACGCTTGTAGCGCGAGCACAGGCGTGGAGGGTGTCTGTGAAGTTGGTGATTGCTTCGTCTATCTCTTCTTTTGTTTCCATCTGTGGGATTTCCTCCACGTGCTCACCCACCAGGTATTTGTATCGGTCCCAATTTGTTATTACTTCTGTTTTTGCCATCCTCCCGGCTTCGTCTTCGACACTGGCTATGTCCAGAACGACCGGGTTGTGGTCAGAGTTCAGCTCGTAGTGCACAGTGACTGTCGCGTCGAGAGCAAAGTTTTTAACGACAAAAATATCCAGGATATCCGGGTTTTTTGTCGGGTCCGCAGGGATATGCGTAGGCTCGTCGGGTGCGATGACGCTGAGGGCGGCACGCCTCTCGACGAGTCTATGCAATCTCACACCACTTCTGTTCTCGGCGCGGCAGCCAAAGGCCATATGTTTCGAGTTTAGGTCCCCTCCCATAATCACACGAGCGCCAGTACCCAGCAGAGCCTGAAGGTCCTGTGTCAGTATGGTGGTGCCCGGGGGGTGATAGGTGGAGATGATGGTGTATGGTGTGTTTTGAATTTTGATTTCTATACCGGCTGCCTCGATGCTGGGTGTCTGCGGTAGGTCCACTGTGCGGAAACACCTTCTGCCTTTTACAAGGACCGCTACTCCGCCGCGCTCGCGGCCTACACGGTCTACTCTATGGATGGAGTAATTTCTCACAGAAAAGCGGTCCTTGGGCTTAAGGTGGGTTTCCGTCAGGCACACAACGTCGATCGCATACCGGTCTAGAAACTCCTCTAGGATATGTTTCTGTGTTTTTACGCCATTGGCGTTAAAAGTTAAAATGGTGAACTTCCTGGATCTAGGGGGATCCATTAAAAGCATCGAATAATGAAATTGCTCCCTCTGCGAGGGCCATGAATTTACTTAGGCCATCAGGCGCCGCCCGCACGCGCGCCATGGTGTCCCTAATTGTGAACATGATGTTTGTCAGGCTGAAGCCCGCAAACAGTTGGCGCAGCTCGTCAAAGACGCCAAGCGGCGTCCCTGGCTGCTGGCCAGCAGCCGACTGAGGCGGCGCGGCAGCTGCGGGCGCCTCAGTGCGCTGGTGACGTGGAGGGGGAGGCCAGGCGGCAGCTGCCGTCGGGGCGCGTGGTGGGGGAAGGGAGGGAAAGGCATCTCGCCCCGGCACAGTCGCTCTGCGGCTGCCGGCGGAGGCAGAGCTAGCTGCCTGCACGTTGGCCGCAGATGTTAGCGGCGGCGGCGTAGAGGCGGAAGCGCCTCGAGACAGGGCAGCACCGTTTACCGACCGAGGGGGGCGGGTGGACATCAACTGTATTCGTGTGGGGCATCGGCTGTAGTTCGCCGGGTGATCGCCCCCACATAGGGCGCATTTTGCCGGGGTTGCACGGCTCTTCTTACATGTGTTTGTCAAGTGTGGGCCGGCACACTTGACGCACTTTGGAGGATGGTGACACTGCTCTGCAGAGTGAAACAACTGCTGGCATTGGTGGCACTGGACAGGACCTTCAGGTTGGCGATACCTCTCCACCGTAACCTTGCAGTTCATGAACAGCTCGATTTTTAGGAGTTCTCTATTTCTCTCGTCGGGGTGTAATATAACTTTGAAAGAAGCTCTCTTCCTGCGCCCCTCTCCCGGGTTGCTCGGGTCAGATGCCTTGGTCTCCTGTTTGACCTCGATGACCCTGAAGTGACGCGCAAGGAGAAGCTCCTTTATCTCCGCGGGATCGGTGTCACTGGGGAGACCTTTGATCACCGCCTTGTACGCGTTTTTCTCAGTGACCGGGTAAGTGTGATAGGGTATTTTCTTCTGTGTGAAATAGGCTGTAAGAAATCTGTAGTCGGGCAGGGTAGACGGTTGAAATTTTACGGAGGACCCCCTGCATGAGGTATTTAGTCCTCCTTTTAGTTGAGGGGCTACCTCCTTTATGATTTTCATCGTACCGTTTACGATTGTGGCAAGAATTGGGGGCACCTTTTCCCGTTTCGGCCTCGATTGCGCTTGCGCGCCCGAGGTCGAGGGACGGGTAGGCATTGTTTCGGTCGTTTCCGCTCCGTCGGTGTCAATCGGAGCGAAACTATTTGATGTTGGTATGTTTGCGATAACAGCTTCACCCCCTACTTCCATGTCATCACTCACAGGTTGCTCTGTTTCCTCAGCGAGCCGGCTTGGGGCCGGACGCTTAGGCGCTGGCATTACGTCCGAGTCTTGTACGCGTGTTTTGGCTTTGGTAATGGCTGAAGTTGGTTGGCCGCGGGTACCCAGTGACTGGGTGCCGCAGCGGACTGGGGCTTTGGGCTTACCCAAGATGACTGTGTCAGCGGAACTTGAAGTCTGACATTTACTGCCCAGGGGCACTGGTTGTTCGTTCGTTGGCACCGTTAGGTATCCCCGAACAGCGCCAGCCCTACCATTGACTGCACGCGGGTTACCGGGTAGCACCACGGACCCTGGCGCAGGAATTTCCCTACTCTTGGAGGAGCAGGGAGGATGCCCTGCGGCAGTATCTGGATGATTCACGTCTGAGGCAGATCAGACGACCGGTGAACTAGAAAGCCACGGCCCTCGCCGCCACCGCGCTGCCAGTAGACCGGCAGCCGCTGCACGACAAAGGGACCACGTAAGCGTCCTACCACGACAAATTTGCGGCGCAATCGCTAAGCGTGCGCACCCACACACGACAATTTTTGCTTGCGTTGTGCACGCACAACGCACACGACAAATTTTGCTGTGCTACGGCTAGCGTAGCGCTCCCAAGGGATCTCCCAGCAGCGCGCGGCAGTATAGCGTCCGCTCACGGCCGATCCACCCCCTCGAATGGCCCGCGCGCCTCCGTGCTGCGCTTATATGCCCTCGGTTGCGCGTGGTGGGGGGAGGGCGGGCCAGAGTCTATATAGGGGGGCGGCGGGCGCGCTGGGCGCAGACCGTAGCCGACTCGCCAGCCGCTGCAGCTGCTGTTTGTGCACGTTTTGCTTTGCCCGAGGAAGGAAGGATGACAGGCCGCGGCAAGGGAGGAAAGGGGCTCGGCAAGGGTGGCGCCAAGCGGCACCGCAAGGTGTTGCGCGACAACATCCAGGGCATCACGAAGCCCGCCATCCGCCGCCTGGCTCGCAGGGGCGGCGTGAAGCGCATCTCTGGTCTGATCTACGAGGAGACCCGCGGGGTGCTGAAGGTGTTCCTGGAGAACGTGATCCGCGACGCGGTGACGTACACTGAGCACGCCAAGCGCAAGACTGTGACGGCCATGGACGTGGTGTACGCCCTGAAGAGGCAGGGGCGCACCCTGTACGGTTTCGGCGGTTAGGCTGCGTCGCAGCGGGCGCTGGCCTTCCCGCGGCCGTGCTTGTGGGTGGGAGAGACTAGAAAACGGCCCTTTTCAGGGCCACCACACTGTTCGGAAGTTGAAAAGTGCGAAAGAGTCTGTGTTGTTTGTTTGTTTCTTTCTTTCCGTTTGAGCGACGTGATGTGACTGGGAGGGGAGAAGGAAAGGAAACGTGTCATGTGGCTGGCTGTGTGTGGGAGCTGCTTCGTTTGTGTTTGTTATTGTGTGTCGTTGTATCGATCGCGACGGAGATGGCGGGCTGTGTGTTGTTGTGCGAGAGGCGGTGATTATTTGCTTGCGTGGTTTGGCTCTGTGTGTTTGCGGCGGCGTTGGGGTTTCCGAGGCAAGGCGTGTGGGCACAGGCGGCCGGATCAGCTGTTTCGTTCGTGTCGACGGCCGTTGCGCGCGGGAGTGGAGGGCGGTGTGTCGACACGCCTCCCTGTAACAATGGTCATTATTGCTGCCGTTGTCGTTTGGAAGGCGACTGCGACCGTGCAAAATGAATGTGTGTGTGTGTGTTTGTTGGGCCACACGGGCTGTGTGGACGACAAGATGGCGGACGTGCGCCGGCGGCGGCTGTGCTGTGAAAGTGCAAAGTTAAAACAAAACAAGGTGCGGCGAGGACGACTGAAATTTTGCTTTGGACGTAGGTTTGTGTGGTGGCCCTGAAAAGGGCCGATTGTTGTGGGCCGGGCCGAGCCGAGCCGGCAAAGCGCGTTGCGTGCAGGGGAGCACGCGGCGCTGCGATTGCCTTGGCCTCCTTTAGGCCTTCTTCTCGGTCTTCTTTGGCAGCAGGACGGCCTGGATGTTGGGCAGGACACCACCCTGTGCGATGGTGACGCCCGACAGGAGCTTGTTGAGCTCCTCGTCGTTGCGGATGGCAAGCTGCAGGTGGCGCGGGATGATGCGCGTCTTCTTGTTGTCGCGGGCCGCGTTTCCGGCCAGCTCGAGCACCTCAGCCGCGAGGTACTCCATGACGGCGGCGAGGTAGACGGGCGCCCCGGCGCCGACGCGCTCTGCGTAGTTTCCCTTGCGCAGGAGGCGGTGGATTCTGCCGACCGGGAACTGGAGCCCAGCCCTGCTTGAGCGGGACTTTGACTTGCCCTTGACTTTGCCTCCCTTTCCGCGTCCGGACATGGCGATGGGCTAGCGACGGTGCACACGAAACGGAAACGAAAACGACCGGTGCGAGCGGCAGCGAGTCGAGCAGCGGAGTGCGTGCCGGCGCAGCCGGGGTGGGGGTGCTTTATGGGCTCGGGTGCGGCGGCCGGTTGCGCGCGCGCCCCATTGGTCGGCGGCCGCAACAGGGCGAGCTGGTAAAGGTGCGGCGGCGGCTGGCGGCGGGTGCCACTGTGTGGGGAGACGCTGACTAGAGCGGAGCGCTTGCTACTGGTGTTGCTGCTGCCGTACGTTCGTTCGAGATGCCGCCCAAGACTAGCGGGAAGGCCGCCAAGAAGGCTGGCAAGGCGCAGAAGAACATTTCGAAGGGCGACAAGAAGAAGAAGCGCAAGAGGAAGGAGAGCTATGCCATCTACATCTACAAGGTGCTGAAGCAGGTGCACCCTGACACGGGCATCTCGTCGAAGGCGATGAGCATCATGAACAGCTTCGTGAACGACATTTTCGAGCGCATTGCGGCCGAGGCTTCTCGCCTGGCGCACTACAACAAGCGCTCGACCATCACGTCCCGCGAGATCCAGACCGCTGTGCGGCTGTTGCTGCCTGGCGAGCTGGCCAAGCACGCCGTGAGCGAGGGCACGAAGGCGGTGACCAAGTACACGAGCTCCAAGTAAGGAGGTGGCTCTGGAGTGGAAGGAAGGATGGAGAAGGCTCCTCCGTTGCGAGAGCGGCAAAACGGCCCTTTTCAGGGCCACCAACTTGCCTTTTGCGGGAAGGGCGGAATTGTTGTTGTTGTTGTTTGTGTGGACGGCTGTGATGTATGTGTGCATTTTGATTGTGGGTGGGGGGGGGCGCGTCAAAGCGTGTTGCGGGGGACGGCCACGAGGTTGGTCGCCGTGGCGTGGAATGGTGGCACGCCTCGTTGGAGTGGTTTTGACCCATTGGTGGTGGTGTGTGTGTGTTACCTGTCTGCGAGGGGGGACAGTGCGATCGGCGACTTTTGTGTCACCGTAACGACGGCCGTTTGCGGGTTTGTTTTTTGCACATCATACATGGCGAGGGTGAAATGTGAAATGTTTTTGTTTGGTTTTTTTTTGCCGCCCACTATTCCCTTTGCTGTACGCCGAGTTTGACAATGGTGCGACGTAACTGCAGCGTGGAGGTGTGTGAGTGACGTTGAAATTGAACGTGCCATTAAGACGCATTGTTGTTGTATTGTACTGTACGTGTACGGCGACACGCACGATGATGTACCATTCGACTCTGATTTTTGATAGCCGTGTCTGACTGATTGCGTACGACGCACGCACACCGATGTCGTCATTCAAGATGCACGCGTGTCCAGTGCAGTACAGTAAGCGCGACGCTAGACGGCGGCGGCGGCGGCGGCGGCGGCGGTCGTCGTTTGTTTGGCGAATGTCTGTACACGTGTTTGTCTGTGTCCATCCGGTATGTATGTGTTTGTTTGAAAGTGTTTTGTGTGTCGGTGACGTGGTCCGATCCGTCGCCCCCTGAGTAACTGTCGATCGGCGCGATAGACCGGCGTCACGCAACTGAACCGAAGTCTTGGGCACACCCGTCATACTGTTGTACACCGTCGCGCTGAGAACGGTGACGAAAGGTTGACTTTGATCGGTCGAATGTCTGGGCAGAACGTGAGGAATGAGGCAAGAGTGCAAGGAGGGGGGGCAAAAGAGAGAGGAAGGGAAAAAGGGGAGAAACGCATTCGTAGAGCAACGGAACGTTCCCGTGTCGGAGGCGTATTGGAGCCGCACTGAAATGCGTTTAACGGCGGCGCGGCTGCAAGTGTCTGCCGTGGTGAACGTTACCTTTGACGGCTGCATTGGGCTTTGCTTTTGCTTTTGCTTTTGCTTTCGCTTTCGCTTTCGCTTTCCCGGATGTACGTAACGTTTGTTGATATGGTTCTGAGGAAGAGTGTATGACAGTGCCGTGCCGTCCATGTTCGTGTGCCCTCCCATTGTGTGTATGCTATTGTCTGTGTACTTGAATGATGTATGTAGGTGTTAGTGGACATGTTTCACCAGTGGGGGGAAATGGATCGTCGATAGTTGGCGTCACTCTGTCACGGTCGAGATGACGCACCCTCCGTACAGAAAGGTGTCGAGAAAGTGTGTGTGTGTGTGTGCGTCCGTGAATTGGCAGTGTTTGGAGGTGGGCGTGCCCTGCATGTGGCCCGGAAGGCTGTTCGTTTGGCGGTAGTGTTGTGTGGACAGGGGAGGGGCATGCGTAACGCTGCTGGCATGGCATTTCGGGAGATGGGAGGGGGCAAACGAGGAGCGGCGGCCAAAGAAAGGCGGGACGGGGAGGGGCGCGGTGTGGGTGGCTTGCGCCTGTGCTCGGCGTTGTGGTTTGTGCAAAAGAGGAGGAGAAAAACAATGAGTTGCCAGGGAGGGGAGCGGTGTTGTGTTGTGGTTGTCGTGGTGTAGCCGCAGACGCGGCTGTCAGTGAACGTGGCGAGACGGACGGATGCGCGGAGGGGCGGGGGCGGCGCATTTCGCCGGTGCCGTGCCGTGCCGTGCCGTGCCTGACAGCCGCGTGGTCGCTGTGTTGTTGGTGGCGTGGGGGCGAGGAGAGTACCGTACGGGTGTGCTTGTGCGCCGGAAATGGCACACTGCGCCTGCCCGTCTTGGAGGCTGATGGCTGTGGTGTGGAAATGGGGCGCGGTGATGTTGAAGCAGTTGAAGAACAGAAAAGAAACCAAGAAAACGGGAGGCGTGATGCGGCGGTGGTGGTGAGAGCGGGAAAAACAAAACAAACAAAAAAAAAAACAACAAAAAAAAGAAGGAAAAACAACAAGAAACAAAAAAGAAAACAAAAAGTCTATCAATATTAGAATGTAAATGGAAATGGAAATGGACCCAGGTATAACCTCCCTGCACAAATAGCAGAGAGTCCGATGATAATAGAAATGTGCCAGAATGTTAACGTCCCTACAAAACAAACCCAACGATAATATTAATGAAAGAATGAACCGTATGTAACATTGCAACAGACATAATGAAACCTGATAAATTGTATAAGGGCAGCAGCGTTGACCTTTGGCCCTGTATTCAGAATAAAAAGAGCCAAAGATCGTCACCCCAATGAAAAAGACACTGAAACACGTATGTAACATAGCAGCGATGGCGAGACATTGTAGCATCTGTGACCAGAGAGTTTGCGCTGGACCGCGCGAGTGTTGCGAGCGGTTCTCAGTCAGTCAGTCAGTCAGTCGGTCGGTCGTTGCGAGTCTGTAGGTCTGTCTAGTTGAGGGCTGTACTCTGTCAGTAGTCGTCGCGTGCAGTACGCTAATAGTCGTCATGCAGAGCGGTCGGTCAGTAGTAGCAGCCGAGTGCGGTTGTGTGATGTAGGCGGTCGGCAACACTGGTCAAGATGGTGAATAAGGTATACTGTTAATTAATATAATCATTAGATAATGAACAATTTTATTTATTGTAATTATTCTCCAACAAGTTCCCCAATAATAATTTTTATTTCAAAAGCATTTTTCAAACATTTAATTTTTTATTGAACTGAAGAGTTCGTTGCACTTCACATTTCATTCCACTTCTTTGAAGAAAAATTTCACTAAAATCACAAAAAAAAAAGAGAATATTATTATTTGCAATGCAGTTCCTCCAAGCGCTGCGCAACAAACAAGAGCAGAAATGTGACATCCATTTATTCTGAGGTAAGACTTTAATTCTGATTGTTTTGCACAGGGCCAAAGACCGATATTTCGGTTTAATTGAAGTTTCTTGTCACTGAACGGACTTTTAAATGTTGTGAAGAATTTATATTTGAGTCAGATTGCGAATTTAACATTTTTGTTGCCATTTTCAATACCTCTCATTGTGGGCGAGGTTACAATTAGCGCAATGTCCATTAGCATCCGTAAATAACATTGTCCATTATTTTAAATTTTGCGGGGAGGTTACAACGCACAAAAAAAAAAAAACAAAACAAAAAATTGCATTTGTATCCGCTCCTCAATTGTAGATACCCCTTACACAGCTGTGTGCAATGAATGAGTGCTGGCTGGTAATTAATTGCACTCCTTGGAGGGAAATGCCATAGGAAGTAGTCTTTAAAAAGTGAATGTTTTTCGTTAAAAGACAAAAGTTACTTTAGAAAAAAGTAATAGTGGGGCTTTTTGTCGTTGAACAAAATAAGTACAATGAACATACGTTATCAGATTTGCGCAAAATGCAGCTTCACACTACCTTTTGATTATAACACAATATACTATACATCGTCCCGAACCGTGACCAGAGTCGCGAGACGAGCAGAGCACGCCGCCGACGCCCGCTCAGTACAACCGTCCACCCGCTACTACTGTCGACCGACTACTACCTCTCCCGACTCGCGCTACAATATATATAACAACTGTTCCTGGCGACCCGGTGCGTGCCACTACTGTCGTCTGGCGCGGTCCAAGCGCCGACTAGCAACGATAAATAACTCTCTGGTCAGACAGAGATGCTGTCATGCCTCGCCATCGCTCTGGTAATGAATACATACGTGTTGCAGCGTGCGTACCACCGGAACACGCAGTGGCGGAGCCAAAGACTGTGTTGTCGAGGTCGAGTGCGAGCGGGAAGAGAGGCAGCGTCGGCACGGAGATGCAAGCGAGCGCGAGACGCACGGGGGCTGCGGCGTGGCGCGTTTGCGGTCGGCGCCTTTGGTGGCAACGGCCGGGACAAGCAGCGGTGTATGGTGTGGTGCGGGGCGGACAGGGGCGGCGGTGGACGGGGAGGAGGCGGCGCGACGACGGCATGGGGGCGAAAACGGGACGGGGGACGGCGGATGTTGAGAGGCGTCACGCGCGGACAGGACACAGACACAGAGACACACAGATTGGAAAGGGAGGGTGCGCGGTAATAGTTGGGAATGTGCGTACCGTGCGGGACGGGAGTGGGCGAGGAACACGGTCGTGGCCCCTGTTTTGGGTGCGTGTGATGACGTCGGTGTGTTGTGGGAAGGGAAGGTGCTGTGGCGGCGGCGCGTAATGGGCGTAGGCCGAAAAGAGAAAGGAACGTCGGCAGTGTGTTGGCAAGCGTCGGTTCGACTGCGACGTTGATGGGCAGGGCAGGGCGAGGTTAATGGTGGTAGGAGTAGGCGTGTGGGCGCACAAAATCTGCCGCTGCAGGCGGTGCCGTAACCGCCATGGCGGGAAGGAGAGAGGGCCAAAGAAAGAAAGAAAGAAAGAAAGAAGAAAACAAAAAAAAAAAAAAAAAAAGGAGGAGGGGGGGGCGAAAGTGGAGAGGCGGTGGTGTGAGAAGGGCGGGGGCGGAAGGAAGGCAGGAAGGACAAGAGGCGAGGCGACGGCTTGCTTTGTGTATCGGTCGGTCTCTGGCTATGCTTCGTTTTCTGCAGCAGGGTCGGTGCGCGGCGTGGCTCGCGGCAGTGGGAACGCCTGGCGGCTGGACGGCCAGCAATGCGGTTGGATGGGCGGCCACAGCACCGCACCTGTGCCCGAGGAGGAGACGCTGGCGGCGGGCCCTGAGGTGAGGCCGGCTCGGCTCGGCTGGGGCTGTGGATGTGTAGGTGTGCGCCGCTGCTGCAACAACGAGTAAAACGCGAGAAGAAGGGATGGCGGTAGAGAGAGGAAAAAAAAAAGGTCGTGTTGTGTTGATGCGCAGGCAGACGCGTACAGAGAGACGAGCCCGGTCTGCAGCAGGGTGTGGCCGTGCCGAGTGCAGAGCAGCGGCGGCTCGGTTCGGTTCGGCCCGGCCCGGCCCGGCCCGGCGGGCCGCGCTGTTGTCGCGGACGTGAGCGCCCCCTGGCGGGTGGCCGGAGGCGGCGCGGCGTGTTGGACGTGTGGCTGGTGGCAGTGCACAATTTGCGAGTGGCTGGCGGTGTGGTGTGGCGGTTGGCGCGTCGGGCGGCGGAGAGAGAGAGAGAGGGGGAGGAGAGGTATGTGTTGCGGGCGCCCTTTGCTGCGCTGCGTCGTTGCGTGTGCCGTACAGGGCGGGCGCTTGTCGACTGTGTGGGCGGTGTGGCGAATTGGCGTGAAACGGCTGCCGAGAGGTGTGTGGTAGCGAGCCGGTCGGTGTCAGTGCGAAGGGGAATGTGCGTGCGTTTGGCGGTTTCGGTGTGCTTTTTGCGGCGTGAGAGTGGGGAATTAGTGGGGCCGGCTGTTGTGTTGGTTCCTTGTGTCTTGTGTCGCGTAGCTTGATGGCAACGTGGAAGGACGCCGGTTTCGTTTCGAGCCTTGCGTGTGGTTGTCGACGTTGACTGGTTGGCGTGTGCATGTGTGGGTCGCGAGTGCGTTTTTGGCTGGCTGTGTGTGTGTGTGTGTGTGTGTGTGTGTGTGTTTTGGGGGGGAAGGGGGAGGCGGTGGTGAAAGTGCAGTCGTTGCCACGGGCGCGTCGTCGGGTGGGGCTGGGGCTGTGCGTCGTGGCGGAAAGGTGGTAGGTTGCGGGAAGCGAGCCCGTCGTTGACGGTGTCGCGTGAGTTGTGACTCGAGTGGGGCGCGGGGCGCGGGACAGGAGCAGCGTGCCGCTGCGTCGTGGTCGTCAGCAGAGGCTGTGCGTGTGCTTGTCCTTTTTGTGGGCGGTTCGTGCGAGGCGTTTTTTGTTTCGTGTTGCCCTAGTTGTTAGTTTATTTTTTTTTTGTGTTTGTTATTTTGAGACGACGACTGGTTGGTGGCGTGCGCGCGAAGTGGCGGTGTGCGCTTCCCGTGTCGTTTTGTTTTTGTTTGGTTTTTTTGTTTTTGTGTGTTTTTTTTTTGCACTGGGCCCCGGGGGGTGGGTGGGTGCGTGTGTGTCGATTGCCGGCTGGCGAAAGGTGCGCCATCGGCGGGGTGGGTCGCCGGCACAAGTAGAGGCGGCGGCGTTGTTGCTGTTGTTGTGTGGTGTTTGTTTTGTTCGGCTGTGTCGGCGAGCTGTGTTGCGGTGCGTGTGAATGGTGGTGCAAAAGTGCTGGCGTTGGGGCTGCGACTGCGACGGCGGCGAGCCGCGGGCGCGCATGATAGTGATGTTGTGAACAGCGGCTGTGTACGGTAGTGGTGTTGTTGTAGCACGACGTGCATCCGGGCCGGCGCGGAAAGCGCAGTTGCGGGCGGTTGCCCTTCGGTGCCAGCCATGTCGCGTGAGCGGCGGGTTGCTCTGGTGTCGACACGTGGTGCTCTGGGTTGTTGTGTGGTGCCCTTTGGCCGGTGGGGGTGGTTCGCGTGTGTCTCGTTCGCGCTCGGTATCTGGTCGTGGTCGTGCTGCTCCCCCGTCTGTCGGCGGTTTTCGACGTCGTCTGTACGTTTTTGTTCGTTTGCGGCGTGCCTGCCGACGTCGTCCCGTCGCGACCTTTCAACCGAAAGTGTGGCGCCCGAAGGTGAACGAACGTAACCCTGACCTCGGCGCTTTACGCTGAGCCGAGCGAACCGAACCTAACCTGTGGTGTGGCGAGGTGAGCTCAGCCTGTGAGCCCCTAACGTCTACGTAAGGTAAGCTGTCCGGCTGACGCCTCACGTTTGAACGCTTTTTTTTAACCTAGCACTGACCCCTTAACCTAACGTGTAACCTAACCTAACCTCTGACGCCTGACGTGTTTGAATGCTTAACCTAAGTTTGACGCTTAACCTAACCCAAGTCCCCTTAACCTAACCCACGTCCACCTAACCCTAACCTAACCTAGACGTGTAAACGTAATGTGTAACGCGTAACGTGTAAGGTCGGCTGTCGTGTGTGCTGACGGCAGATTGGGTTGGTCTGTAGATTCGGATTGCGGTTTGCCTCGGTCGAGGGGTTGGGTCGGAAGCGGCGAGGGGCGGCGGCGCCTGTTGCGCAGGCGGCGTCCGTTTGCGGCGGGCAATTGTTGATAAACGGCTGTGAATGTTGGCGGGCGAGAGGAGGAGGACGGCGCGCGATGTGGCCCGACGGCTGCGGGCCGATCGGGAAACGGCGGGAGGGCGACGGAAGGCGATGGGGCGGCGGAGGCGCGTTTGCACGGCCGTCATCGCCGCACGCCTCGGCTTGTGTGGCTGTGGCGCCGGCCGCGCTGGCCGGGCTGCCGCGGCGACGGTGTGGGAGTTTTGCCGAAGGTTTGGCCATTGTGGCGGGTCGTCGGCTGGGGCTGTGGGGGCGGCATTTGGGCGGGGGCGGCGATTCTCGGCGGGCCGACCCAGGCTGTAGCGCGCGGTAGCTGCAGTTTGGCCGTGGTTTGCGGCGCTGCCGTGGCGACTGGTTGGCGACTGTGGTGTGGCTGTGTGTAGCCCCATCCTCGGTGGTTTGAAAGGCGCGGGCGGTTGTGGCGCAGGTTTGGGGCTGCTCCGCACAGGCTGTCGGACGTTGGGCGGTAGCAAGCGCGGGAGGCGCGGCGCGGCGGCGCGCAGAGTGGCGGCCGCTCTCTCGGCCGTCCGCGCCCGCCCGCGACACTGGCTGGGCCTTGTGATTCTCTGCTCTGCTGCTGTGCTGTGCTTGCGTGCCTGCCTGCCGTCCCGCTCGCTCTCGCTCTCGCTGTGTGTTACGCGCGTCGTCGAAATGGCAGATCAGGCGGCTACGAACGAGACTGCTGCGGCACCCGCCGCCACCGGCACTACGAAGAAGGCCAAGTCTGCGTCGTCTGCGAAGAAGCCGCGCGCCAAGCCTGCGCACCCGCGCACCTCTGAGATGGTGACGGCCGCCATCAAGAGTCTGAAGGAGCGCGGCGGGTCGTCGCTGCAGGCGATCAAGAAGTACATTGCCGCGCACTACAAGCTGGACGCGGAGAAGCTGGCGCCGTTTATCAAGAAGTACCTCAAGTCGGCCGTCGTGGCGGGCGAGCTGGTGCAGACGAAGGGGAAGGGCGCGTCCGGCTCGTTCAAGCTTGCCGGCGCCGGCGGCGGGGGGGCGGCCGAGGGCGGCAAGGCTCGTGCTGGCGGTGCCAAGAAGAAGCGCGCCGCTCCGGCCAGCAAGGAGAAGAAGGGCGCCCGTGCGGCCGGCGCAAAGAAGGCTGGTGGCGTGAAGGCGGCGACCGGTCGGAAGGCGGGCGCCGCCAAGAAGGCGTCTGCGGCGTCGGCCGCTCCCGCGGGTGCGAAGAAGGCGGCTGCGGCCAAGCCGGCCAAGGCCAAGTCGCCGTCGAAGGCGAAGAAGGCCGCCAAGGTTCCGACGAAGAAGCCGAAGGCGCCGCGCCCGAAGAAGGCGACGACGCCGTCTAAGGCGAAGGCTTCGCCCAAGAAGAAGAAGTAGAGTAGAGGAGAAAGAGATGGGAGAAAGGAAGGGTTTGGCGCTTGACTCCGTCGTCCCCACCCCCCGTCGTCGTCTAGTGGCGCGCAAGAGACGCGCGGCCCAAAACGGCCCTTCTCAGGGCCATCAAAGCACGTCGGGGAAGGTTTTGATTGTCGTGTTGCGTTTGGTGTGGGTGTCTGTCTGTCTGGCGTTTCTGTATGCCCGTGGGGATGCTGTTTGCGTGCCGTGGTGGTTGGATTGCGGGGGTCGGTGGCGGGTGTGGGCGGCGGTAGCGGTAAGCGGTGTTGTTGTTGATTGTCGCCGTGTTTGTGGCGGCGGCCGACGGTTGGTTTTCTGTCACGTTGTTTTGTTTGAATACGTTGGTTGGCTTGCCTGCGTTCGTTCTTCTCGGATGTCTGTCTTGTCTAGTCGTGTCTGGTCTTTGTTGTTTTGTTCCTTTGTGTGTGTGTGTGTGTGTGTTATGTTTTGCAACGGGGGGCACGTTGAGATGTGGAAGGAGTCGGCGGGGATTTCGGTGGCGTGTAGAGCGAGCGAGCGCGCCTGCCTGGCCGTTGGCCGTCGGAGTGGAGTGCGGGTTTGTTTTTGTGTTTTCGAAACGAAAGCGGCGGCCGGCCGGCCAGCCACCCGTGCGGTGTGACGTCGGCCGTTGGGTATTGTGCGCTTTGAGCGCCGGGGAGGGATGATGTGTGATTGTTGCGCGCTGCTAAGCAGGCAGGCAGAGTGAGCGGGTGTGGCGGACGGACGGGAAGTGGTGGTTGTTGTTTTTGGGTTGCGGGGCGAGAGGCAGGCGACCGACAAAGTTTGCTCGCGACGGAGAGATGTTAGTGGCCCTGAAAAGGGCCGTTTTTGTTTGTGCGGTGCGGTGCCGCGGCGCGGTTTAGGCGCGCTCGCCGCGGATGCGGCGCGCGAGCTGGATGTCCTTGGGCATGATGGTGACGCGCTTGGCGTGGATTGCGCACAGGTTGGTGTCTTCGAAGAGGCCGACGAGGTAGGCCTCGCTGGCCTCCTGCAGGGCCATGACTGCGGAGCTCTGGAAGCGCAGGTCGGTCTTGAAGTCCTGGGCGATCTCGCGCACTAGGCGCTGGAATGGCAGCTTGCGGATGAGCAGCTCTGTGCTCTTCTGGTAGCGCCTGATTTCTCGCAGGGCGACGGTGCCCGGCCTGTAGCGGTGGGGCTTCTTGACGCCTCCGGTGGCGGGCGCGCTCTTCCTCGCCGCCTTGGTGGCGAGCTGTTTGCGCGGCGCCTTTCCGCCGGTGGACTTGCGGGCCGTTTGCTTTGTGCGGGCCATAGCGGTAGCGGAGCGGCGTGCGTGGAGGTTAGGTGCGGCGCGGCGTCCGGTGCTGCCTTGACAACGGGCCCGCGCGACGACGACGACGCACATGGTTGAGGGGTGAACCCTCAGCTGTGAGCGAAGTTCTAGCGCTTTTGATGCGCTTCTCCTTCTTCTTTGGTGAGGTGAAGATGTAGGTGTGACGTGATGGGTGGTGTTGTTCTTGACTGTTGTGCTGGTTATTTTTTTTTTTTTTTTTTTTTTTTTTTTTTTTTTTTTAGATGAAAGGATAGCGAGAGTGATAGTTTAAGAAGTGGGAAAACGAAGGGCCCAATTGACTGGCCCAAAATTATTTTTTTTTTTTTTTTTTTTTTTTTTTTTTTTTTTTTAATGAAAAAAGAAGACAGGACAGTAGGAGGGACAGTAGAAGGGTGGAAAACGAACGGCCCATAGACTAGCCGGGGTTTACGACTACATTACAGAGTTAAAGAGAGGAAGAGGGATAGTGGGAGAGAGTGAAAACGAAAGGCCATTGTCCTGGCCTCTTCTTCTTCTCCATAGCGGCGTCTTGATGGTGACGGCAGTGAGTCTTGGAGTGGTGGGTTGGGGGGTCGGGGAGAGAGAAAGAGTCAGAGGGTGACAGATGAAGGCGTGAAAGAGGAAAGGCCTGTCGTGAATTAGGCCGACAGCGGGGATTGGGGGTGTGGGTTGGCGGGGGGGTGAATGACTTGATATGTTGGGGGGGGGGGTCTATGGTGTGAGTGAGTGATTGTCGTGAGGTGAGATGGCTATTGTATGTGAAGTCATGGGGGGCGAAATAAAAGGTCTGGCCATCGGGTGGTGGCTAGACGGTGAACACGGGTACCCAGGGAGAGGATTAAGGGATTAGGAGAGAGACGGGTTTGTTGGTAAAAGGACTGGGCTGCGGAGAGGATGCGGGTACGAAGGAGCGGCACTTCAGCCAGGAGGTGGAGCTCGTGGGTTGGGAAGTCGAAGGGGAGGCGGAGGGCACGCCGGAGAGCCCGGTTCTGGATGGTTTGGAGTCGGCGGAGGTGGGTGGGGGCAGCATTGCCCCACACCACCGCCGCGTATTCAAGGATGGGGCGAACAAGGGATGTGTACAGTCTAACAGCAAGGTGCGTGGGGAGGGAAGAGGTAGGGTTGATGAGAGGGTAGAGCAGGCATAGCCGCCCCATTGCTTTACGACGCACCTCGTCGATGTGGGGGCGCCAGGTTAGGCGTTGGTCCAGGGTAACACCCAAGTACTTTGCAGTACGAGTCCAGGGGACTGGGGTACCAAGGACCGCCACCTGAGGGAGCCGAATGGGAATACGGCGTCGGCAGATGATAAGGGCTTGGGTTTTGGAAGGATTAAACGCCAGACGCCAGGTCCTAGCCCAAACGGTTAGGGAATCTGTAGCCCCCTGGAGCCGCTGTTGAAGAACTGCCGCACTCCGAGAACGAGAGAAGAGTGCAGTGTCATCTGCGTAGAGAGCTAATTGTACCCTCGGCGCAGAGGGCAGATCGGCTGTAAAGAGGGAGTAGAGTAGCGGTCCAAGTACGCTGCCTTGTGGTACTCCTGCTCTGATTCGTCGTCGTGTGGATTTCCCATCTGGGATCCTGACATGGAAGGTGCGGCCTTCCAGGTATGTGGCTATAAGCCGTACATGGGACACTGGGAAGCCAAGGGAAAATAATTTGTAGAGCAGCCCTTCGTGCCAGACCGAGTCAAACGCTCTGGACACGTCGAGGAGTATGGCCCCAAAGTACTCCCTACGTTCAATGGCGTCCAGTGCCTCTTCTACAAGGCGCAGGAGTTGGTGAGTGGTTGCGTGTCCCTGCCTGAAGCCAAACTGCTCATCAGGGAGGACTCGTTCTCGGGCAATGTGGATGAGCAGTCGTTTAAGGTACAGCCTCTCGAACACCTTGGAGATGGCGGGCAAGAGGCTGATGGGGCGATAGCTGGCAGGGGAACGAAGATCCTTCCCAGCCTTGGGTATGGCGACCACTTCAGCATGTTTCCAGGCAGTGGGATATTGCCTGGTTGAGAGGATGTTGTTGAAAGTGGCCGTCAGGATGGGAATAGTAGCTGGGGGTAGCTGCTTGAGGAGGGCATTCGTCAGCTTGTCGGGGCCGCCAGCTTTCTTGGATTGGAGGTGCCGCAATTGCAGTTCTACTTCCTCTTCATTAATGGGGGTGATTTCATCCTCAGGGTCCTGGACGGCAAGGAGTTGAGGGAGGCGAGCCGTTACCAGGCGGATATGGTCGGGGTCAACGGGGTCATTGACCGGGGTGAAGTTGTGCGCGAAGACATCCGCCAAGGCGTTAGCCTTGGCATCTGGTTCGGACACAAAGTCATTGCCGACCTGGAGTGGGGGAATCCGTTGCCCTCGCCTCAGAAGGCTTTTTGTGAGCCGCCAGGCGGACGGGTCACTCAGGTTAATGGCAGAGATTTTGTTCTCCCATTCCTGATTGCGGTGGTCTTGCACCGCAGCCTTGATTTGGCGCTGCAGTCTATTGATGAGGCGCTTGGTTGCCGGGTTCCGAGTGAGCTGCCATTCTCGGATGATCCGGTTTTTCTCTGTGATGAGGGCAAGGATATGGTGAGGGAGAGGACGCAGATGATCTGGGGGCCGGTGTGGGCGGTGAGGGGTCGCTGCTGTTGCAGCATCTAGAACAACGGTGGTGAGGTGTATTAGGGTACGATCTGCGTCCGTTTGATTGGCAGCAGGGATTGTGGGTAGGGCTGCTTCGACCCTTCTCTGGTAGGACTGCCAGTCGATACCGCGGATGTTCAGGCCATCACTCGGCGCGGTCGGGGTTCCAACGAGATCTATGGAACAGATGACCGGGCGGTGGTCGGAGGCAAGAGCGATGCGGGTGGCTGCAGTGATGGGGTTGGGTAGCCCTTTCACCACTGCGATGTCTAAAACATCTGGGGGATGTCCTCCAGAGGGGTAAATGGTGGGGTCGTGCGGGCCGATGGTGCGGGCATGATGCCGCTCAGCGACCCGGAGGAGTCGACGACCTGATGTGTTTGTTAATCTACTGTTCCAGGCAGCGTGTTTGGCATTGAAGTCACCGCCAACGAAGACGTCGTTGCCGAGCGACAGCAATGCTTCGGCCGTTTGCTTTGTGCGGGCCATAGCGGTAGCGGAGCGGCGTGCGTGGAGGTTAGGTGCGGCGCGGCGTCCGGTGCTGCCTTGACAACGGGCCCGCGCGCCTCCGTGCTGCGCTTATATGCCCTCGGTTGCGCGTGGTGGGGGGGAGGGCGGGCCAGAGTCTATATAGGGGGGCGGCGGGCGCGCTGGGCGCAGACCGTAGCCGACTCGCCAGCCGCTGCAGCTGCTGTTTGTGCACGTTTTGCTTTGCCCGAGGAAGGAAGGATGACAGGCCGCGGCAAGGGAGGAAAGGGGCTCGGCAAGGGTGGCGCCAAGCGGCACCGCAAGGTGTTGCGCGACAACATCCAGGGCATCACGAAGCCCGCCATCCGCCGCCTGGCTCGCAGGGGCGGCGTGAAGCGCATCTCTGGTCTGATCTACGAGGAGACCCGCGGGGTGCTGAAGGTGTTCCTGGAGAACGTGATCCGCGACGCGGTGACGTACACTGAGCACGCCAAGCGCAAGACTGTGACGGCCATGGACGTGGTGTACGCCCTGAAGAGGCAGGGGCGCACCCTGTACGGTTTCGGCGGTTAGGCTGCGTCGCAGCGGGCGCTGGCCTTCCCGCGGCCGTGCTTGTGGGTGGGAGAGACTAGAAAACGGCCCTTTTCAGGGCCACCACACTGTTCGGAAGTTGAAAAGTGCGAAAGAGTCTGTGTTGTTTGTTTGTTTCTTTCTTTCCGTTTGAGCGACGTGATGTGACTGGGAGGGGAGAAGGAAAGGAAACGTGTCATGTGGCTGGCTGTGTGTGGGAGCTGCTTCGTTTGTGTTTGTTATTGTGTGTCGTTGTATCGATCGCGACGGAGATGGCGGGCTGTGTGTTGTTGTGCGAGAGGCGGTGATTATTTGCTTGCGTGGTTTGGCTCTGTGTGTTTGCGGCGGCGTTGGGGTTTCCGAGGCAAGGCGTGTGGGCACAGGCGGCCGGATCAGCTGTTTCGTTCGTGTCGACGGCCGTTGCGCGCGGGAGTGGAGGGCGGTGTGTCGACACGCCTCCCTGTAACAATGGTCATTATTGCTGCCGTTGTCGTTTGGAAGGCGACTGCGACCGTGCAAAATGAATGTGTGTGTGTGTGTGTTGTTGGGCCACACGGGCTGTGTGGACGACAAGATGGCGGACGTGCGCCGGCGGCGGCTGTGCTGTGAAAGTGCAAAGTTAAAACAAAACAAGGTGCGGCGAGGACGACTGAAATTTTGCTTTGGACGTAGGTTTGTGTGGTGGCCCTGAAAAGGGCCGATTGTTGTGGGCCGGGCCGAGCCGAGCCGGCAAAGCGCGTTGCGTGCAGGGGAGCACGCGGCGCTGCGATTGCCTTGGCCTCCTTTAGGCCTTCTTCTCGGTCTTCTTTGGCAGCAGGACGGCCTGGATGTTGGGCAGGACACCACCCTGTGCGATGGTGACGCCCGACAGGAGCTTGTTGAGCTCCTCGTCGTTGCGGATGGCAAGCTGCAGGTGGCGCGGGATGATGCGCGTCTTCTTGTTGTCGCGGGCCGCGTTTCCGGCCAGCTCGAGCACCTCAGCCGCGAGGTACTCCATGACGGCGGCGAGGTAGACGGGCGCCCCGGCGCCGACGCGCTCTGCGTAGTTTCCCTTGCGCAGGAGGCGGTGGATTCTGCCGACCGGGAACTGGAGCCCAGCCCTGCTTGAGCGGGACTTTGACTTGCCCTTGACTTTGCCTCCCTTTCCGCGTCCGGACATGGCGATGGGCTAGCGACGGTGCACACGAAACGGAAACGAAAACGACCGGTGCGAGCGGCAGCGAGTCGAGCAGCGGAGTGCGTGCCGGCGCAGCCGGGGTGGGGGTGCTTTATGGGCTCGGGTGCGGCGGCCGGTTGCGCGCGCGCCCCATTGGTCGGCGGCCGCAACAGGGCGAGCTGGTAAAGGTGCGGCGGCGGCTGGCGGCGGGTGCCACTGTGTGGGGAGACGCTGACTAGAGCGGAGCGCTTGCTACTGGTGTTGCTGCTGCCGTACGTTCGTTCGAGATGCCGCCCAAGACTAGCGGGAAGGCCGCCAAGAAGGCTGGCAAGGCGCAGAAGAACATTTCGAAGGGCGACAAGAAGAAGAAGCGCAAGAGGAAGGAGAGCTATGCCATCTACATCTACAAGGTGCTGAAGCAGGTGCACCCTGACACGGGCATCTCGTCGAAGGCGATGAGCATCATGAACAGCTTCGTGAACGACATTTTCGAGCGCATTGCGGCCGAGGCTTCTCGCCTGGCGCACTACAACAAGCGCTCGACCATCACGTCCCGCGAGATCCAGACCGCTGTGCGGCTGTTGCTGCCTGGCGAGCTGGCCAAGCACGCCGTGAGCGAGGGCACGAAGGCGGTGACCAAGTACACGAGCTCCAAGTAAGGAGGTGGCTCTGGAGTGGAAGGAAGGATGGAGAAGGCTCCTCCGTTGCGAGAGCGGCAAAACGGCCCTTTTCAGGGCCACCAACTTGCCTTTTGCGGGAAGGGCGGAATTGTTGTTGTTGTTGTTTGTGTGGACGGCTGTGATGTATGTGTGCATTTTGATTGTGGGTGGGGGGGGGGCGCGTCAAAGCGTGTTGCGGGGGACGGCCACGAGGTTGGTCGCCGTGGCGTGGAATGGTGGCACGCCTCGTTGGAGTGGTTTTGACCCATTGGTGGTGGTGTGTGTGTGTTACCTGTCTGCGAGGGGGGACAGTGCGATCGGCGACTTTTGTGTCACCGTAACGACGGCCGTTTGCGGGTTTGTTTTTTGCACATCATACATGGCGAGGGTGAAATGTGAAATGTTTTTGTTTGGTTTTTTTTTGCCGCCCACTATTCCCTTTGCTGTACGCCGAGTTTGACAATGGTGCGACGTAACTGCAGCGTGGAGGTGTGTGAGTGACGTTGAAATTGAACGTGCCATTAAGACGCATTGTTGTTGTATTGTACTGTACGTGTACGGCGACACGCACGATGATGTACCATTCGACTCTGATTTTTGATAGCCGTGTCTGACTGATTGCGTACGACGCACGCACACCGATGTCGTCATTCAAGATGCACGCGTGTCCAGTGCAGTACAGTAAGCGCGACGCTAGACGGCGGCGGGCGGCGGCGGCGGCGGCGGCGGCGGTCGTCGTTTGTTTGGCGAATGTCTGTACACGTGTTTGTCTGTGTCCATCCGGTATGTATGTGTTTGTTTGAAAGTGTTTTGTGTGTCGGTGACGTGGTCCGATCCGTCGCCCCCTGAGTAACTGTCGATCGGCGCGATAGACCGGCGTCACGCAACTGAACCGAAGTCTTGGGCACACCCGTCATACTGTTGTACACCGTCGCGCTGAGAACGGTGACGAAAGGTTGACTTTGTATCGGTCGAATGTCTGGGCAGAACGTGAGGAATGAGGCAAGAGTGCAAGGAGGGGGGGCAAAAGAGAGAGGAAGGGAAAAAGGGGAGAAACGCATTCGTAGAGCAACGGAACGTTCCCGTGTCGGAGGCGTATTGGAGCCGCACTGAAATGCGTTTAACGGCGGCGCGGCTGCAAGTGTCTGCCGTGGTGAACGTTACCTTTGACGGCTGCATTGGGCTTTGCTTTTGCTTTTGCTTTTGCTTTCGCTTTCGCTTTCGCTTTCCCGGATGTACGTAACGTTTGTTGATATGGTTCTGAGGAAGAGTGTATGACAGTGCCGTGCCGTCCATGTTCGTGTGCCCTCCCATTGTGTGTATGCTATTGTCTGTGTACTTGAATGATGTATGTAGGTGTTAGTGGACATGTTTCACCAGTGGGGGGAAATGGATCGTCGATGGGGGAAATGGATCGTCGATAGTTGGCGTCACTCTGTCACGGTCGAGATGACGCACCCTCCGTACAGAAAGGTGTCGAGAAAGTGTGTGTGTGTGTGTGCGTCCGTGAATTGGCAGTGTTTGGAGGTGGGCGTGCCCTGCATGTGGCCCGGAAGGCTGTTCGTTTGGCGGTAGTGTTGTGTGGACAGGGGAGGGGCATGCGTAACGCTGCTGGCATGGCATTTCGGGAGATGGGAGGGGGCAAACGAGGAGCGGCGGCCAAAGAAAGGCGGGACGGGGAGGGGCGCGGTGTGGGTGGCTTGCGCCTGTGCTCGGCGTTGTGGTTTGTGCAAAAGAGGAGGAGAAAAACAATGAGTTGCCAGGGAGGGGAGCGGTGTTGTGTTGTGGTTGTCGTGGTGTAGCCGCAGACGCGGCTGTCAGTGAACGTGGCGAGACGGACGGATGCGCGGAGGGGCGGGGGCGGCGCATTTCGCCGGTGCCGTGCCGTGCCGTGCCGTGCCTGACAGCCGCGTGGTCGCTGTGTTGTTGGTGGCGTGGGGGCGAGGAGAGTACCGTACGGGTGTGCTTGTGCGCCGGAAATGGCACACTGCGCCTGCCCGTCTTGGAGGCTGATGGCTGTGGTGTGGAAATGGGGCGCGGTGATGTTGAAGCAGTTGAAGAACAGAAAAGAAACCAAGAAAACGGGAGGCGTGATGCGGCGGTGGTGGTGAGAGCGGGAAAAACAAAACAAACAAAAAAAAAAACAACAAAAAAAAGAAGGAAAAACAACAAGAAACAAAAAAGAAAACAAAAAGTCTATCAATATTAGAATGTAAATGGAAATGGAAATGGACCCAGGTATAACCTCCCTGCACAAATAGCAGAGAGTCCGATGATAATAGAAATGTGCCAGAATGTTAACGTCCCTACAAAACAAACCCAACGATAATATTAATGAAAGAATGAACCGTATGTAACATTGCAACAGACATAATGAAACCTGATAAATTGTATAAGGGCAGCAGCGTTGACCTTTGGCCCTGTATTCAGAATAAAAAGAGCCAAAGATCGTCACCCCAATGAAAAAGACACTGAAACACGTATGTAACATAGCAGCGATGGCGAGACATTGTAGCATCTGTGACCAGAGAGTTTGCGCTGGACCGCGCGAGTGTTGCGAGCGGTTCTCAGTCAGTCAGTCAGTCAGTCGGTCGGTCGTTGCGAGTCTGTAGGTCTGTCTAGTTGAGGGCTGTACTCTGTCAGTAGTCGTCGCGTGCAGTACGCTAATAGTCGTCATGCAGAGCGGTCGGTCAGTAGTAGCAGCCGAGTGCGGTTGTGTGATGTAGGCGGTCGGCAACACTGGTCAAGATGGTGAATAAGGTATACTGTTAATTAATATAATCATTAGATAATGAACAATTTTATTTATTGTAATTATTCTCCAACAAGTTCCCCAATAATAATTTTTATTTCAAAAGCATTTTTCAAACATTTAATTTTTTATTGAACTGAAGAGTTCGTTGCACTTCACATTTCATTCCACTTCTTTGAAGAAAAATTTCACTAAAATCACAAAAAAAAGAGAATATTATTATTTGCAATGCAGTTCCTCCAAGCGCTGCGCAACAAACAAGAGCAGAAATGTGACATCCATTTATTCTGAGGTAAGACTTTAATTCTGATTGTTTTGCACAGGGCCAAAGACCGATATTTCGGTTTAATTGAAGTTTCTTGTCACTGAACGGACTTTTAAATGTTGTGAAGAATTTATATTTGAGTCAGATTGCGAATTTAACATTTTTGTTGCCATTTTCAATACCTCTCATTGTGGGCGAGGTTACAATTAGCGCAATGTCCATTAGCATCCGTAAATAACATTGTCCATTATTTTAAATTTTGCGGGGAGGTTACAACGCACAAAAAAAAAAAAAACAAAACAAAAAATTGCATTTGTATCCGCTCCTCAATTGTAGATACCCCTTACACAGCTGTGTGCAATGAATGAGTGCTGGCTGGTAATTAATTGCACTCCTTGGAGGGAAATGCCATAGGAAGTAGTCTTTAAAAAGTGAATGTTTTTCGTTAAAAGACAAAAGTTACTTTAGAAAAAAGTAATAGTGGGGCTTTTTGTCGTTGAACAAAATAAGTACAATGAACATACGTTATCAGATTTGCGCAAAATGCAGCTTCACACTACCTTTTGATTATAACACAATATACTACACATCGTCCCGAACCGTGACCAGAGTCGCGAGACGAGCAGAGCACGCCGCCGACGCCCGCTCAGTACAACCGTCCACCCGCTACTACTGTCGACCGACTACTACCTCTCCCGACTCGCGCTACAATATATATAACAACTGTTCCTGGCGACCCGGTGCGTGCCACTACTGTCGTCTGGCGCGGTCCAAGCGCCGACTAGCAACGATAAATAACTCTCTGGTCAGACAGAGATGCTGTCATGCCTCGCCATCGCTCTGGTAATGAATACATACGTGTTGCAGCGTGCGTACCACCGGAACACGCAGTGGCGGAGCCAAAGACTGTGTTGTCGAGGTCGAGTGCGAGCGGGAAGAGAGGCAGCGTCGGCACGGAGATGCAAGCGAGCGCGAGACGCACGGGGGCTGCGGCGTGGCGCGTTTGCGGTCGGCGCCTTTGGTGGCAACGGCCGGGACAAGCAGCGGTGTATGGTGTGGTGCGGGGCGGACAGGGGCGGCGGTGGACGGGGAGGAGGCGGCGCGACGACGGCATGGGGGCGAAAACGGGACGGGGGACGGCGGATGTTGAGAGGCGTCACGCGCGGACAGGACACAGACACAGAGACACACAGATTGGAAAGGGAGGGTGCGCGGTAATAGTTGGGAATGTGCGTACCGTGCGGGACGGGAGTGGGCGAGGAACACGGTCGTGGCCCCTGTTTTGGGTGCGTGTGATGACGTCGGTGTGTTGTGGGAAGGGAAGGTGCTGTGGCGGCGGCGCGTAATGGGCGTAGGCCGAAAAGAGAAAGGAACGTCGGCAGTGTGTTGGCAAGCGTCGGTTCGACTGCGACGTTGATGGGCAGGGCAGGGCGAGGTTAATGGTGGTAGGAGTAGGCGTGTGGGCGCACAAAAATCTGCCGCTGCAGGCGGTGCCGTAACCGCCATGGCGGGAAGGAGAGAGGGCCAAAGAAAGAAAGAAAGAAAGAAAGAAGAAAACAAAAAAAAAAAAAAAAAAGGAGGAGGGGGGGGCGAAAGTGGAGAGGCGGTGGTGTGAGAAGGGCGGGGGCGGAAGGAAGGCAGGAAGGACAAGAGGCGAGGCGACGGCTTGCTTTGTGTATCGGTCGGTCTCTGGCTATGCTTCGTTTTCTGCAGCAGGGTCGGTGCGCGGCGTGGCTCGCGGCAGTGGGAACGCCTGGCGGCTGGACGGCCAGCAATGCGGTTGGATGGGCGGCCACAGCACCGCACCTGTGCCCGAGGAGGAGACGCTGGCGGCGGGCCCTGAGGTGAGGCCGGCTCGGCTCGGCTGGGGCTGTGGATGTGTAGGTGTGCGCCGCTGCTGCAACAACGAGTAAAACGCGAGAAGAAGGGATGGCGGTAGAGAGAGGAAAAAAAAAAGGTCGTGTTGTGTTGATGCGCAGGCAGACGCGTACAGAGAGACGAGCCCGGTCTGCAGCAGGGTGTGGCCGTGCCGAGTGCAGAGCAGCGGCGGCTCGGTTCGGTTCGGCCCGGCCCGGCCCGGCCCGGCGGGCCGCGCTGTTGTCGCGGACGTGAGCGCCCCCTGGCGGGTGGCCGGAGGCGGCGCGGCGTGTTGGACGTGTGGCTGGTGGCAGTGCACAATTTGCGAGTGGCTGGCGGTGTGGTGTGGCGGTTGGCGCGTCGGGCGGCGGAGAGAGAGAGAGAGGGGGAGGAGAGGTATGTGTTGCGGGCGCCCTTTGCTGCGCTGCGTCGTTGCGTGTGCCGTACAGGGCGGGCGCTTGTCGACTGTGTGGGCGGTGTGGCGAATTGGCGTGAAACGGCTGCCGAGAGGTGTGTGGTAGCGAGCCGGTCGGTGTCAGTGCGAAGGGGAATGTGCGTGCGTTTGGCGGTTTCGGTGTGCTTTTTGCGGCGTGAGAGTGGGGAATTAGTGGGGCCGGCTGTTGTGTTGGTTCCTTGTGTCTTGTGTCGCGTAGCTTGATGGCAACGTGGAAGGACGCCGGTTTCGTTTCGAGCCTTGCGTGTGGTTGTCGACGTTGACTGGTTGGCGTGTGCATGTGTGGGTCGCGAGTGCGTTTTTGGCTGGCTGTGTGTGTGTGTGTGTGTGTGTGTGTGTGTGTGTGTGTGTGTGTTTTGGGGGGGAAGGGGGAGGCGGTGGTGAAAGTGCAGTCGTTGCCACGGGCGCGTCGTCGGGTGGGGCTGGGGCTGTGCGTCGTGGCGGAAAGGTGGTAGGTTGCGGGAAGCGAGCCCGTCGTTGACGGTGTCGCGTGAGTTGTGACTCGAGTGGGGCGCGGGGCGCGGGACAGGAGCAGCGTGCCGCTGCGTCGTGGTCGTCAGCAGAGGCTGTGCGTGTGCTTGTCCTTTTTGTGGGCGGTTCGTGCGAGGCGTTTTTTGTTTCGTGTTGCCCTAGTTGTTAGTTTATTTTTTTTTTTTGTGTTTGTTATTTTGAGACGACGACTGGTTGGTGGCGTGCGCGCGAAGTGGCGGTGTGCGCTTCCCGTGTCGTTTTGTTTTTGTTTGGTTTTTTTGTTTTTTGTGTGTTTTTTTTTTGCACTGGGCCCCGGGGGGTGGGTGGAGTGCGTGTGTGTCGATTGCCGGCTGGCGAAAGGTGCGCCATCGGCGGGGTGGGTCGCCGGCACAAGTAGAGGCGGCGGCGTTGTTGCTGTTGTTGTGTGGTGTTTGTTTTGTTCGGCTGTGTCGGCGAGCTGTGTTGCGGTGCGTGTGAATGGTGGTGCAAAAGTGCTGGCGTTGGGGCTGCGACTGCGACGGCGGCGAGCCGCGGGCGCGCATGATAGTGATGTTGTGAACAGCGGCTGTGTACGGTAGTGGTGTTGTTGTAGCACGACGTGCATCCGGGCCGGCGCGGAAAGCGCAGTTGCGGGCGGTTGCCCTTCGGTGCCAGCCATGTCGCGTGAGCGGCGGGTTGCTCTGGTGTCGACACGTGGTGCTCTGGGTTGTTGTGTGGTGCCCTTTGGCCGGTGGGGGTGGTTCGCGTGTGTCTCGTTCGCGCTCGGTATCTGGTCGTGGTCGTGCTGCTCCCCCGTCTGTCGGCGGTTTTCGACGTCGTCTGTACGTTTTTGTTCGTTTGCGGCGTGCCTGCCGACGTCGTCCCGTCGCGACCTTTCAACCGAAAGTGTGGCGCCCGAAGGTGAACGAACGTAACCCTGACCTCGGCGCTTTACGCTGAGCCGAGCGAACCGAACCTAACCTGTGGTGTGGCGAGGTGAGCTCAGCCTGTGAGCCCCTAACGTCTACGTAAGGTAAGCTGTCCGGCTGACGCCTCACGTTTGAACGCTTTTTTTTAACCTAGCACTGACCCCTTAACCTAACGTGTAACCTAACCTAACCTCTGACGCCTGACGTGTTTGAATGCTTAACCTAAGTTTGACGCTTAACCTAACCCAAGTCCCCTTAACCTAACCCACGTCCACCTAACCCTAACCTAACCTAGACGTGTAAACGTAATGTGTAACGCGTAACGTGTAAGGTCGGCTGTCGTGTGTGCTGACGGCAGATTGGGTTGGTCTGTAGATTCGGATTGCGGTTTGCCTCGGTCGAGGGGTTGGGTCGGAAGCGGCGAGGGGCGGCGGCGCCTGTTGCGCAGGCGGCGTCCGTTTGCGGCGGGCAATTGTTGATAAACGGCTGTGAATGTTGGCGGGCGAGAGGAGGAGGACGGCGCGCGATGTGGCCCGACGGCTGCGGGCCGATCGGGAAACGGCGGGAGGGCGACGGAAGGCGATGGGGCGGCGGAGGCGCGTTTGCACGGCCGTCATCGCCGCACGCCTCGGCTTGTGTGGCTGTGGCGCCGGCCGCGCTGGCCGGGCTGCCGCGGCGACGGTGTGGGAGTTTTGCCGAAGGTTTGGCCATTGTGGCGGGTCGTCGGCTGGGGCTGTGGGGGCGGCATTTGGGCGGGGGCGGCGATTCTCGGCGGGCCGACCCAGGCTGTAGCGCGCGGTAGCTGCAGTTTGGCCGTGGTTTGCGGCGCTGCCGTGGCGACTGGTTGGCGACTGTGGTGTGGCTGTGTGTAGCCCCATCCTCGGTGGTTTGAAAGGCGCGGGCGGTTGTGGCGCAGGTTTGGGGCTGCTCCGCACAGGCTGTCGGACGTTGGGCGGTAGCAAGCGCGGGAGGCGCGGCGCGGCGGCGCGCAGAGTGGCGGCCGCTCTCTCGGCCGTCCGCGCCCGCCCGCGACACTGGCTGGGCCTTGTGATTCTCTGCTCTGCTGCTGTGCTGTGCTTGCGTGCCTGCCTGCCGTCCCGCTCGCTCTCGCTCTCGCTCTCGCTGTGTGTTACGCGCGTCGTCGAAATGGCAGATCAGGCGGCTACGAACGAGACTGCTGCGGCACCCGCCGCCACCGGCACTACGAAGAAGGCCAAGTCTGCGTCGTCTGCGAAGAAGCCGCGCGCCAAGCCTGCGCACCCGCGCACCTCTGAGATGGTGACGGCCGCCATCAAGAGTCTGAAGGAGCGCGGCGGGTCGTCGCTGCAGGCGATCAAGAAGTACATTGCCGCGCACTACAAGCTGGACGCGGAGAAGCTGGCGCCGTTTATCAAGAAGTACCTCAAGTCGGCCGTCGTGGCGGGCGAGCTGGTGCAGACGAAGGGGAAGGGCGCGTCCGGCTCGTTCAAGCTTGCCGGCGCCGGCGGCGGGGGGGCGGCCGAGGGCGGCAAGGCTCGTGCTGGCGGTGCCAAGAAGAAGCGCGCCGCTCCGGCCAGCAAGGAGAAGAAGGGCGCCCGTGCGGCCGGCGCAAAGAAGGCTGGTGGCGTGAAGGCGGCGACCGGTCGGAAGGCGGGCGCCGCCAAGAAGGCGTCTGCGGCGTCGGCCGCTCCCGCGGGTGCGAAGAAGGCGGCTGCGGCCAAGCCGGCCAAGGCCAAGTCGCCGTCGAAGGCGAAGAAGGCCGCCAAGGTTCCGACGAAGAAGCCGAAGGCGCCGCGCCCGAAGAAGGCGACGACGCCCGTCTAAGGCGAAGGCTTCGCCCAAGAAGAAGAAGTAGAGTAGAGGAGAAAGAGATGGGAGAAAGGAAGGGTTTGGCGCTTGACTCCGTCGTCCCCACCCCCCGTCGTCGTCTAGTGGCGCGCAAGAGACGCGCGGCCCAAAACGGCCCTTCTCAGGGCCATCAAAGCACGTCGGGGAAGGTTTTGATTGTCGTGTTGCGTTTGGTGTGGGTGTCTGTCTGTCTGGCGTTTCTGTATGCCCGTGGGGATGCTGTTTGCGTGCCGTGGTGGTTGGATTGCGGGGGTCGGTGGCGGGTGTGGGCGGCGGTAGCGGTAAGCGGTGTTGTTGTTGATTGTCGCCGTGTTTGTGGCGGCGGCCGACGGTTGGTTTTCTGTCACGTTGTTTTGTTTGAATACGTTGGTTGGCTTGCCTGCGTTCGTTCTTCTCGGATGTCTGTCTTGTCTAGTCGTGTCTGGTCTTTGTTGTTTTGTTCCTTTGTGTGTGTGTGTGTGTGTTATGTTTTGCAACGGGGGGGCACGTTGAGATGTGGAAGGAGTCGGCGGGGATTTCGGTGGCGTGTAGAGCGAGCGAGCGCGCCTGCCTGGCCGTTGGAGTGGAGTGCGGGTTTGTTTTTGTGTTTTCGAAACGAAAGCGGCGGCCGGCCGGCCAGCACCCGTGCGGTGTGACGTCGGCCGTTGGGTATTGTGCGCTTTGAGCGCCGGGGAGGGATGATGTGTGATTGTTGCGCGCTGCTAAGCAGGCAGGCAGAGTGAGCGGGTGTGGCGGACGGACGGGAAGTGGTGGTTGTTGTTTTTGGGTTGCGGGGCGAGAGGCAGGCGACCGACAAAGTTTGCTCGCGACGGAGAGATGTTAGTGGCCCTGAAAAGGGCCGTTTTTGTTTGTGCGGTGCGGTGCCGCGGCGCGGTTTAGGCGCGCTCGCCGCGGATGCGGCGCGCGAGCTGGATGTCCTTGGGCATGATGGTGACGCGCTTGGCGTGGATTGCGCACAGGTTGGTGTCTTCGAAGAGGCCGACGAGGTAGGCCTCGCTGGCCTCCTGCAGGGCCATGACTGCGGAGCTCTGGAAGCGCAGGTCGGTCTTGAAGTCCTGGGCGATCTCGCGCACTAGGCGCTGGAATGGCAGCTTGCGGATGAGCAGCTCTGTGCTCTTCTGGTAGCGCCTGATTTCTCGCAGGGCGACGGTGCCCGGCCTGTAGCGGTGGGGCTTCTTGACGCCTCCGGTGGCGGGCGCGCTCTTCCTCGCCGCCTTGGTGGCGAGCTGTTTGCGCGGCGCCTTTCCGCCGGTGGACTTGCGGGCCGTTTGCTTTGTGCGGGCCATAGCGGTAGCGGAGCGGCGTGCGTGGAGGTTAGGTGCGGCGCGGCGTCCGGTGCTGCCTTGACAACGGGCCCGCGCGCCTCCGTGCTGCGCTTATATGCCCTCGGTTGCGCGTGGTGGGGGGGAGGGCGGGCCAGAGTCTATATAGGGGGGCGGCGGGCGCGCTGGGCGCAGACAGTTAGCGATGCCGAGCGAGACGGACGCACGCGCCGAGCGCTCCGCTCCCGAGGGCCGCTAATGCGCTTCCGACAGCTCCAGCGGACAGGGCCGCGACCCTGCACGCTAACGGGGTCGAGTTGAGTACATCAGTTTCACTACCGAGTGTTTCTGATAGTACTCCTCCCCCAACGAGCGTCGACCGTGTTCACGCCTATCACGTCACTCGCGAAAGTGAAACCGCGATTTCGATCTCTCGCGAGTGTTGTGCGTCGTTGCAGCAGCCGCTGGAGACGTCCGTGGACGCCCCCCACAGCACAGCAAGACAGCGACGAAGCACTCCAGCTTCTGGTGAGTCTCATGCCGCACGCAGCCGCTGCACCCCTCGGAGTCGATTCCGATAACGACGAAGAGGAAATGCAGACAGAGCAGACACCGGCAGGCTCACAAGCGTCTACGTCACGTGCCTCGAGGAAGAGGCAGAAGTCCGACGACGACTCCTCAGCCCCGGACGCGCGCAAGTTCCGCAAGGAATACGCGCAAAACGGCACCAAAACCGGGACGAAAATTCGCCGCCCACTCGCTGAAGTCCAAAGTGGACAACGACGGGCTTCGTAACTGCTACGAAGACCGCAAAAGCCACACGACAACCGACAGCAGCACCAGTAGGCACGAGCAACAGCTTCCTAGCACTTAGTGACTCGGAGACGAGGAGCTGACACTGCCACCGCCGCAGCAGCGTCGCGCACTGCCGCCGCTTATAGTGAAGTTCGAAGGCCACTTTCGTGAGCTGCAGAACGCTCTGAACTTGCTGATTGGCAAGGACAGCTTACACCATCAGCGTTACAGGCGATGACCTTCACAAAGTGAAGGTAAAAACCACCGAACACTTCGTAACGGTCAGCGAGGAATGCACCAGACGGGGCTGGAACTTCTACACCTTCAGCTCCGACAGGAAGAAGCCCCTGAAGGTTGTATTCCGCAAGATACCGCGTACCATGAAACCAGAAGAGTTGAAGGAAGATCTGGAACAAATGGGCTACTGCGTCGAAGAAGTCATAAGAATGAAACTTCATCGCACCAAGGGACGCAACCCGCTCTTCCTGGTAATTGCAAACAACACGGCGGAAAACCGGAAGCTTTTCCAACTCAAGCGGATAGGCAACTTGGAAGTGTGCGCAGAAGTTCTTCGCAACAAATCTGCGTACGCTCAGTGCTATCGCTGCCTGGAACTCGGCCACTCGACTAAGTACTGTGGAAATGCCCGAGCATTGTGTCAAGTGCGGTGAGCAACACGCCACCGAAGCGTGTGCGAAAACTGGTGTACCACACAAAGACTTTACGCCTAAGTGCAAACTATGTGGTGAAGAGCACTGCGCAAATTACAGAGGTTGCACAAAACACAAAACGTTTGCGGCTCGCGCCCGCGGTAACGAAGCGCAGCAGCGAAGAGTTTCGGCGGGAACATCGCACCCACGTGGAGCCCCAACGCACAGCCACAGCCAGACAAAGAGGAAACGCGGCCGCCGAGGCCGCGCATCCGGCCGAGCGCATTCCGAGGCGGTCGTCAACCTCGCCCAGCAGCGCGGGAACTACGACGCCCGGAACAAAGAGCGGCAGCCACCCCGCAGGCCACCGCAGAACACGCCACCGGCAACGGAGCGCGATGGCGGACAGGCCCCGCCCCGCCGCGTCACAGCAGGTACAAGCGCGCCATCACGTAGCACCGGCCGCAGCCAACCAGGCCGCAGGCCCCCCTTCCCCGCCACAGCGCGCCGCGCCAGTGGCGGCCCAGCCGCAGGCAGTTCCCCCCGCCCGCGCCCCTACCACGGCAAGCAGCTCCTACCACCGCGCCTCGCCGTAACGGAGCGGACCAATCAGCGCCGCCCGTCCCGGACCGGTCCAGCATGGCCGACTTCCCCGAACCGCGATGGCGGCGGCAGCGGCCAATCACCGCCCATCAGCCTGCTCCAGCAGCCCACACCAACGGCGGCCAGCAGCCCAGCGGAAACCAGGCCACGCGCGACGGCCATTCTGTCGGGCCCCGACAAAAATGGCGTACACACCGTCCGCCATGATGTCGGCCCCCGACAAGATGGCGACCGCATCGACCGTCTCCTTGACACGATGCAACTAATGATGGCTCGCGTGACCGAGCTGATGGCCGCAGTACAGCAAGTACTCGCCGTAACCTCGTCCACCGCCCGTCATGCCTGAAAACCCAAGAAGCCTCAAGGTATGCGTATTCAACGCCAATGGCTTGAAAACGCAGGACGGAGAATTCCGGCAGTTTCTGCGCGACGAGGACATAGACATCTGGCCTCGTCGCGGAAACTCACCTAAAGCCTGGCGTACGAGTCGGCGTCGCTAATTACGTCTGCCACCGCTACGACAGGCCGACAGCAGGAGGTGGGACGGCCGTTTACGTCCGGCGTTCCATCAGACACCATCGGGTTCCCGTGCCGGAACTGACGTCGACTGAAGCAGCCGCAGTCGCAGTCGACACTGTGCACGGCAGAATAACCTTCTGCGCTGTCTACAGGCCGCCGCGCGGACAACTGGACGTCGCGGATGCCAACAAACTCCTGTCCCTCCAAGGAAACCTCATACTTGGGGAGACTGGAACGCGAAGCACGCGGCATGGAATAGCCGCCTTACGAACACCAGCGGCAGACGACTACAACGCGTAATAGAGCGTCACGACGCGGTGGCAGTAGGACCACACGACGCCACCATCTACCCAACACGCGGAAGGGAGGACGTGTTGGACTTCATAATTCTGAAAGGCATACGGCAGCATGTGGCGGCCAGCACTCGGACGGCACTCGCGTCCGATCACGTGCCAGTCATCTTCCTCCTCGACGCCGACGTCACGGCCGCTGCAACGCAGAGGACTCGACCTGAGAGGAATAAATTGGGAAGAGTACCGAGCGAACGTCACGGAAGCCCTCACGACACTCCCTGACGTCGACGCCCGAAGGCGCCGACGCCGCACTTCAACACCTGTCGCAAGCCATCGCAGACGCAGCCACGGCCGCAACACCCGCGAGACGTCCAGCGGAGGAAGTTCACCTCCCTCACCAGCTCCCGGAACGCATCCGAGACGCCATAGCCGCCAAAAACAGGCTGCAACGGGAATGGCAGCTCACGCGAAACCCGCGTACCAAGCGGGAACTAAATCGAATGCGCCGCCACATCAGGGCGGACGTGGATGCACATCGAAACGCTAAATGGGCTGAGAAAATAGGGCAACTCGACATCGAGGACGGGTCGGCGTGGAAGTCCATGAAAAGCTTCCTACGCCGCACGCAGCCCATACCGCCTCTGCTAGTGGGTAACAGGTTTTGTTAGCGAACCAGACGCCAAGGCTAATGCACTGGCTGATGCCTTCGCTGCAAACTTTACCCCCTATGGAGGACCCAATCGACGAAGAACACGTCCGCCTCGTAGCAGACCGTCTTCCAGTCTTCTTACGTGAACGCGCAGAAGACGACGAGATTCAGCCTGTCTCGTCGGAAGAAGTGCAACTACAGCTTCGCCACCTCAGCGCAAGAAAGCAGGCGGAGCAGACAACATCTCAAACCTGATGCTGAAGCAGCTTCCCGACGCCGCAGCACAACATCTTGCGGCCATTTTTAACGGGATTCTGCGCTCCAAGCGAGTATCCAGCCTGTTGGAAGCATGCTGAGGTAGCTCGCCTTGCCGAAGCCGGGGAAAGGACGCACGAATTGCGAAGAACTACCGGCCCATCAGTCTTCTACCAGCAACTTCCAAGGTCTTCGAAAGGTTGTACCTGGTCCGCCTGCTGGCGCATGTAAACGCCGAAGGACTTCTCCCCGACGAGCAGTTTCGGGTTCCGTCGGGAACACGCGACGACGCACCAGCTGCTCCGCCTGACGGAGGAAGCGTTTGGAGGCCGTTGACCGACGTAAGTATTTCGGCGCTCTCTCTTGCTGGACGTGTCTCGTGCCTTTGACTCCGTGTGGCATGACGGCCTCCTGTACAAGCTTCTTGTGCAGGGGGTACCTGTGTCGCACGTGAGGCTCCTGCAGAGCTATCTGCAGGAAAGGACGTTTCACGTCCGTGCTTCCAGTGGATTTCCACGGAGCGCCGTATACTTGCGGGTGATACCTCAAGGCTCGGTCATCGGTCCTACGCTGTACTCCCTCTATACCGCCGACCTGCCACGCACGAACCGCGTCCAGACGGCACTCTATGCTGACGACACGGCGATCTACAGCAGCAGCTGGAGCGTCGACGTCTTGCAGCGGCGTCTACAGGCAGCCACCGACGAGCTCTCGGAGTGGGCAAGAAAGTGGCGCCTCGCCTACAACGGAGACAAGAGCCAGGCGATAATCATCACAAATCGCCCCCTCCGTCAAGACGCGCCGACAGTCTCGGTGTGTGGTGTGCCAGTACCTTGGAGCCACACCGCCAAGTACTTAGGCGTCACTTTAGACCGGCGTCTCACATGGCAGCAACATGTAGAAGCAACCAGAGGAAAGGCACTGGGTAGATTGAGGCTGGCTCTACCCAGTGCTCAACCCCCACGACAACGCTGCCAGAAGACGTCGGTCTTACGCTGTACAAGGGCCGCCATTCGACCGCTGCTGGAGTACGCCGCAGTCGTGTGGGGCAACACGGCTGAAACCAACCTCAAACGCCTGCAAACAATACAAAAACAGGGTGTTGCGTCTTGCACTGCATCTACCCAAAGGACTTCCCAACAGAGGAGCTCCACCACGTCGCTGGAATCAAGCCGCTGCGGCAACGATTCAGAGATACAGCGACGACCTTCTATGAATAAGGCCGAGAGGTCAGCCAACCAACTGGTTAGAGGACTCGGCCACCGGCCACACTGGCGAGCGTCCCTTCGCTGGCCAGACTTGCTGCGGCAGTAATCACGCAGCATACCCTAACACAAAGTCCGCAGTGCAGGACAGCATAGAAAAACATAAGCCTACCCCATAACGAAGACACTGCTTATTGTAGGAAAAATAGCGATAGGCTATATAAACCTACAACTACATCACGTGGAACAAACACGCATGTTCCACACATTTGCACACAATACGGCTGGGCGCAGACCGTAGCCGACTCGCCAGCCCGCTGCAGCTGCTGTTTGTGCACGTTTTGCTTTGCCCGAGGAAGGAAGGATGACAGGCCGCGGCAAGGGAGGAAAGGGGCTCGGCAAGGGTGGCGCCAAGCGGCACCGCAAGGTGTTGCGCGACAACATCCAGGGCATCACGAAGCCCGCCATCCGCCGCCTGGCTCGCAGGGGCGGCGTGAAGCGCATCTCTGGTCTGATCTACGAGGAGACCCGCGGGGTGCTGAAGGTGTTCCTGGAGAACGTGATCCGCGACGCGGTGACGTACACTGAGCACGCCAAGCGCAAGACTGTGACGGCCATGGACGTGGTGTACGCCCTGAAGAGGCAGGGGCGCACCCTGTACGGTTTCGGCGGTTAGGCTGCGTCGCAGCGGGCGCTGGCCTTCCCGCGGCCGTGCTTGTGGGTGGGAGAGACTAGAAAACGGCCCTTTTCAGGGCCACCACACTGTTCGAAGTTGAAAAGTGCGAAAGAGTCTGTGTTGTTTGTTTGTTTCTTTCTTTCCGTTTGAGCGACGTGATGTGACTGGGAGGGGAGAAGGAAAGGAAACGTGTCATGTGGCTGGCTGTGTGTGGGAGCTGCTTCGTTTGTGTTTGTTATTGTGTGTCGTTGTATCGATCGCGACGGAGATGGCGGGCTGTGTGTTGTTGTGCGAGAGGCGGTGATTATTTGCTTGCGTGGTTTGGCTCTGTGTGTTTGCGGCGGCGTTGGGGTTTCCGAGGCAAGGCGTGTGGGCACAGGCGGCCGGATCAGCTGTTTCGTTCGTGTCGACGGCCGTTGCGCGCGGGAGTGGAGGGCGGTGTGTCGACACGCCTCCCTGTAACAATGGTCATTATTGCTGCCGTTGTCGTTTGGAAGGCGACTGCGACCGTGCAAAATGAATGTGTGTGTGTGTGTTTGTTGGGCCACACGGGGCTGTGTGGACGACAAGATGGCGGACGTGCGCCGGCGGCGGCTGTGCTGTGAAAGTGCAAAGTTAAAACAAAACAAGGTGCGGCGAGGACGACTGAAATTTTGCTTTGGACGTAGGTTTGTGTGGTGGCCCTGAAAAGGGCCGATTGTTGTGGGCCGGGCCGAGCCGAGCCGGCAAAGCGCGTTGCGTGCAGGGGAGCACGCGGCGCTGCGATTGCCTTGGCCTCCTTTAGGCCTTCTTCTCGGTCTTCTTTGGCAGCAGGACGGCCTGGATGTTGGGCAGGACACCACCCTGTGCGATGGTGACGCCCGACAGGAGCTTGTTGAGCTCCTCGTCGTTGCGGATGGCAAGCTGCAGGTGGCGCGGGATGATGCGCGTCTTCTTGTTGTCGCGGGCCGCGTTTCCGGCCAGCTCGAGCACCTCAGCCGCGAGGTACTCCATGACGGCGGCGAGGTAGACGGGCGGCCCCGGCGCCGACGCGCTCTGCGTAGTTTCCCTTGCGCAGGAGGCGGTGGATTCTGCCGACCGGGAACTGGAGCCCAGCCCTGCTTGAGCGGGACTTTGACTTGCCCTTGACTTTGCCTCCCTTTCCGCGTCCGGACATGGCGATGGGCTAGCGACGGTGCACACGAAACGGAAACGAAAACGACCGGTGCGAGCGGCAGCGAGTCGAGCAGCGGAGTGCTTTTTTTTTTTTTTTTTTTTTTTTTTTTTTTTTTTTTTTTTTTTTTTTTTTTTATGGATTGCCATACCCTTTCGGGTAGTGGCGGCTGCTGAGGACTCAGGTCCTTCTCAGCCTGGGGTTGTTTGTGCTGTTGGGACTCTGTTTATTAGTTTCAGTGGGGAAACCTGCCTACTTGGATTTTCTGTATGTTTTGGCTCATGCCATTTTGTAGTCAGTTTTCTTATGTCTAAGTGGTGGAATTCCACATCCCGGCATTCGCCTTACAGCTGGGGGAAACCACCAAAACCCCAGTCGGGATGGCACTGGGTTATCATCTGTTGAAATGTGTTAATTATGCTAGGTTTATACTAAATATTGATCTATTGGTAGATTGTTTCATCTCTGTTTAGAGTTTTGTTCTAGAGTTATTTATATCGTCTAACCTACTGCTCTATTTTAGAGTGTGTCTGACTAATAGTTTAAATGGTTACTTCTATTCCTAACTTATTCTGAGTTGTGGGTTCGACGGTTTGTGGAGGGTCATTGCACTTCACTTCACTGGGGTGGTTGGGAGAGATGGGGGGAGATAGTGGGCCACTTCACTTCACTGTATTTACTACACTCTTCTTTTCCTAATTTTATCTATGAGTTCTTTGTTGTTCGGGAATGTTCGTTGAATTGCATGGGCAATGAAGTCTGGAGGGTAAGGGTATCTGAATAGGGTGATCCTGTATTCGTGAATTGGGTTGCATATTACGTCTTTCATTATCCCATCTGTTCTCACTCTGTTCCGGCCGTATTTGGCTACCTCAGGAGTGATCTTGTCTAATATAGGGCAGGTGTTGGTGCCCGCATAGACTAGGTCGTTGGCGGTTGTGTAGTGCAGCTTTCCCGCTCGTCTCAAGCTGTGGCGGTCAAATGCGGCAACTCTTTCATACTGCGCCCTGGAGGCCGTCCACAGGACAGGCACCGTACTCTAGGATCGGTCGGACAAATGTTCTGTAGGTGTGTAGCACTGCCTCTGGGCTGGCGCCCCCGAATCTTGAGCTGATTAGCTTCACAAGGTTCATTCTTTGTTTAGATTTGCTGATGATGTTATCGGTGTGGTGCTTCCATGATAGAGTAGAGTCGAGAGTCATCCCTAGATATTTTGCACTCTGTACAGGGTTGACTCTCTTTTGCCATAGGGTTATGTGGAGGTCGTCTTGTTTTAGTCTGGCACTTTGTGTTTGGTTGCGGTGTCTGAAAAGTAGCAGCTGGCTCTTTGCTGGATTGGGTTTGATGCGCCATTTGGCATCCACTGTTCTAGCTGGGGTGTGTAGGAGGTTATTACATTCTTCGCTTCCTCTAACCGAGTGTGCCGTGCACCAGTAGGCGGTGTCGTCTGCGTAGAGGGCGAAGTGTTCGTTCCACTTGTTGGGGCGAGGGATGTCGGCGGTGTATAAGCTGTAGAGCGTGGGTGAGAGGACAGCACCTTGCGCTACTCCAGCAGCAGGAGAGAATTTTTCGGAGAGTTGGTTACCGACCGATACTGTTGCAGTTCTATTGGAAATTATATCGAGAATGAGGCGTACATATTGAGGTGGGAAATTTTGCTTGGCCATTTTATACGCCAGCCCGCAGTGCCCACACCTTATCGAAAGCTCGCTCGATATCTAGGAACAGTGCCAATACGCAGTCACCTCTGTTTAGGGCTTCTGTGTTTGTGCTGACTAGTCTGATGATAGGGTCCATGGTTGAATGTTCCTGCCTAAAACCGGCTTGTTCTGGAGGGAGGATCTTTAGTTTGTTTATGAATTTGTGGGTCCTGTTATTTAGAATGGATTCAAATATTTTGCCTATTACCGGTAGAAGCGAGATTGGGCGATATGAGGTGGGTTTATTAATCGGCTTTCCAGTTTGTGTATCATGATAACGTTTGCGTTTTTCCATTGCTTTGGCACTATCCCTAGACAGAGCGCAGCGTTGTAAAGACGGCTTAGAGTTGGAAGGAGTATGTGGCGAGGCGTGGCCGAGAGCATTTTTCAGGTAATTTTGTCCCTGCCAGGTGCAGCATTTTGTTTGCCGGATAAGAGGGCTAGTGTAATTTCCTCTTCGGAAATTGGCACCAGGAGTTTTGCTGTTCCTCTGTGAGGGCTGTCTGGGTGTTGAGTAGGTCCTCCAGGCCTTCTTCTATTTCTTCTGCGAACATGTCATCAAATAGAGGATCAGAGGGGTGACTGTGGATTTCTTCTAGGACCTCACTAAACACTTGCGCTTTATGATGGTCGTCAGCCGTGATGCCTTGTGGGGTAACGAGAGCAGCACTGGGGGAGTTGTTACTCGGGGCTCCTGTTATCTGTTTGAACGTCTTCCAAAACTTAGCCGGTTCCCTGGGGTTAAGCTTGCTGCATTCTTTTTGGCCAGCATTCCGCCCTCCATTGTTTTAGGTTCTCTTTGACTGTGGTGTTCAGTCTATTCCACTCCGTTTTTAAGGTGGGGTCGCCTGTCCTCTTATATTGCCTTAATAATTGTCTTTTGAGTTTTATTGTAGAGAGGATGCTTTGTGGAATTGCTTCCGTTCTATTACGGATCGT